>NC_053135.1:1960978-2260978 GCF_010015445.1 Perca fluviatilis | reverse complement strand
ATGCTAATGCTGTATTTTGGTGTCAAATCGTTATATAGTATGGCGTATTATATATACAATTGGCTAATAACCTGTTCCTGGTGGTTAGCAAGTTGTTTAAAGTGACAATGGGACTGATATACTAGTTCTGTATAAATACTATGTGACTGTAAAATGTAGTTAATGTTAAAGTGGGGAATGAATATGTATGTATAAAAAAAAGGGGGACTGATATGTATGCATTACCTGCATTAACTCTTTTATTAACTCTGTTTCCCAATTTTCAGGGCTCCTTCAACTCTGAAGAAGCTGATGGCGTTGTCAAAGAGGTAATATTAACACATGTTAACCCTTTAGCATCAAGTTTTCTTTTCTTTTAGTAGCTTTAAAAAGCATCACGTTTTCTTTTCTTTTAGTAGCCTTAAGGTTGTTAAAATCATTAGTGTTACCTGCACACTATCGGACTGTATCTTAATTGTGGAGTAAAATATTCAAACCCAAGTTTTTCTCTATTTTCCCTATCTAATTCTCTCCAAATGTTAGGTGTTACTATATTATCCCTCCACAGTGTACTGAGTGGGACAGTAGCAGAGTATTCATTGTGTTTTGCAGTAAATGTTCACTATTGATTCAGATGTTTATAGGATTCATAAAAAAAATCTAAACTAAATAAACAGGGGACATCAGAGAGGGTCATCAGAGTTACACATTTTTGAAATAACGTTATTGTTTTAATCTTAAGTGCTATTTCACTGTTACACATCTGAGTCTGTACTAATAGTGGAAACTAGTGCATTAAGGAACTCTTCAGAAAACCCCCATTAAAGAAAATGATAATGGTTCTTCTGTACTCAGGTTTGTAACAGTGTCTGCTCTTTATTTCAGTCTCCTCGGGGGGAAATGGCACCCAGTGACTTCCACATGACTGTAAACATGGAGCTGTTATCTCATGAACATGTGTGTCTTTGTGTTTTTACCTCAGTGTATCGAGGCGGTCGTAGGCGGTGACGACTACAGTGCGAATCAGGTGAACAAATGGACCGCCAGCATCGTGGAGCGCTGCCTCACGCAGCTGGTCAAACAGGGGAAACCGTACAAGTACATCGGTGTGTTTGTGTCTCGCTGCAGATTTCACTTTGACTTGGGACGTTACATTACTTTCTAAAGTATGTTTTTTTTTTTTTTTTATTATATTTAACAGGGTCCCCGGGGGTCTTAAAAGTTTTAAATTTAATTTTCTAAAAATAAGGTCTTAAAAGCATTGCATTTCCTTTACAAAGGTGTTTTTTTCTTGTCCTTTTTGTAGGATTAAATAAATGCTGTAACGTCGTGGGTAACATTTAAATTATAAAATATTTACTTTTGTATTTTTAGTTTCATATCATAAGCACTTTAAATGCAACACATATTGAATTAATTTTATGTTATTAGAGTACAAACACACTTTACAAAAAGGTTTTATTAAGTTCAGGTAACGTCTTTTCTCTGGCTTAAAATCCACACTGATTTTCCATTACATGGCCGTGAAGTTGGCATTAAATTTCATCCTAGGTGGTATTAAAAAAGTCTTAAATGTAACTTTGGGGGACCCTGATTTAAGAAAACAAGTTGTACGTGTGACTGCTTTCAAATAAAACATTAAAACTGGAATACAAAATGGAACAAAGTGCTTATTTTGACTGTTTGTGTCCGTACAGTGACGTGTGCTGTGATGCAGAAAACGGGAGCCGGCCTCCACACAGCTAACTCCTGCTACTGGGACACTGCCGTGGACGGTAAGCTGAGTTTCCTCCGCTGGTTCACTCTGAGAGCATCTCTCTTTTAATGGAGAGGTCTAGCCTCATCACAGAGGGCCATGTCTTCTGTTGTTGTCATATACTGTATAGCTATTGTCAATGATGCTTTCAGTTAGCAGTGTTTCCCTTGTTTCCCTATTTATTAGTTACTTTTCAAAATCTACATGAACCACTCTTCACATCAGCATGAAATGAATCCACTGCACAGCACTAATTGATATGATACTATTTAAGACAAATGCGTCACTTTTAAAGCTGGTTCAACACAAATCACTGCAGCTGATTTGTTAGAATTCTTCATATGCAAAGTAACTCCAGCCGCCAGATGACTGCAGAGGAGAACAAGTCCAGTATTTCCCTCAAAGTACTTAAAGTGGCTATATGTAACTTTCAGTCTGTGTTAGGGGAAACACTGGTTCAGTTTTCTTTTCTTGGATTCTGCTTTCTTCCTGTTTTCTTTATATCTGCTTGTGTAGTCTTTTCTCATTCTCTCATGTTTTAATGATCTCTCTAAACTTCCACCTCCTTGTTTGTTGTTTTGTATGCAGGAAGCTGCACTGTGAGATGGGAAAACCGCACCATGTACTGTGTGGTCAGTGTGTTTGCTGTGGCTATCCCATAAGAGACACACACACACACACATAAGTGACCGCTGCTGCCAACAGAGGGAAGTGCAGTGTTTCTGTGAACAGCAGGGGGCCACCAAGTGCCATACAGCTGTGTGGACACCTGGAAGCTTTACCTTTTAACCTCTAAAGGAAAAGTTGCAGAAAATAAAAACAGTATTTTCAGCCTTCAGATGCATGACAACATCATCATCTTAATGTATTTATCTTCTTATGTCACTGCAGTGCTTTAGTAGTGTCCCATTTATCTCTCACTGACACCTGACAGCAGCTGGAAGCATTCTTCTCTGTGTTTTTGTGATGATCATTATGTGTATCATGCCAACGAGAGAGAGAGGATTTTTGTACTCTGAGGTGTTTTGCTTTAGGAAAATAAACATGAACACATTTATGAGCAAACAGAAGTGTTCCGTCGTTTATCTTCAATGAATAAATAGTTTATCTTGGATTTATGTTTTATATATCCATGATTTCCTCTCTGTTTTTATAGTTTTGCTGTTTTTCTCCATTCTTCAGATGCACTAATTGTGTTGTAAAATTGCCACAAAACCTCTTTGAAAGTTCAAGTTTATTATCCAAAAAAGGAATCCCCGTTGGACTTGGGTGCTAAAGAAAATACATTAACAAAGCATCACAGATGTGATGAATAAAATTAACATCACTGGCAAAACGTCAGCCTATACACATGCTTTCTTCACATCTACTTTGCATTTTTTTTTTTTTTTACTACAATTTAAATAAAAAATAACATTTAGTCATTTTTTCAGACACGATCACACACTGTAACCAAAAGGCTGCTGGTTACTCATTTTTATAACAAAACCAGACCAAAGAAAATCCATTTATTATCTGAAAAAGCCTCACATCTAACAGTATTTCTGAATCCTGTACTCATGCACACGGAATAAAAAATAAACTTGAACATGCTTTACTTTCTCATTATTTGGCAAATTTTGAGCTCCACTGTAGCTAAGCTTTAATGCCTTGCTTGAGGGCGATTCAAGCAGTTTACTTTCCTTTTTTTTTTTTCTCTCAAAGTTTTGGGAATTTGAACCATGAGGTATCAAACCTGCTTTTCAGATATACGTGACTTTGTCCACATCTTGTGTGAGAAAAAAGAAAAAAAACTAAATGAAAATAGGAAGAACGGTTTTGAAAGTAGCTTCACTTATTGATGTAACACAAAAGGAGAACAAGGTAACGTGGAAAATACCGCACGGCTATTTCCTCCGTTTTTGAGCAACAACGGCGTCTTCGCAGAACGTCTGTGGCGAGAAGCAGAGACCCCTGATGAGCTGCCAGTGGTAACAGTTGTAAAGAATACGCTTTAAAAACCTCTTTCAGTACTGGACCGTTTCCCCTCTCTCTCCTGGTTGTTGTTAGAAGTTCTCTTTGTTGAAGATGAACTTGACGTCGCCCTCTGTGTGAGACAGACTCTGTTTCTCCAGAGATTTTCCCAGCTGAGGCGGACCGCACAGGAACACTCCCACTTTGGTTCTGAGGACACGAAAATACAAGGTCATTCAGGATAACTACAAGTACTACCGGCAGTAGAAATGCTTATAATGCTGCTGTTCTCCATCTCAGCAGAAAACCTTGTTTAAATGTTTGGCTTTGTGTGTTTTATTGCTCATTTTAAATTGATGCAAAAGATAAACAAGAAGCCAGAAAATCAAGAACAAAATCACTTAGTGTTTTCCTCAAGTTTAGGTTTGCTGCTTCCTGTTTGGTGCTCAGAGAGCACAGCTCATCTGTCAGTTGTCGACAATGTTCACGTCACTGAGCTTCACTATTTGCATGAGTCCAGACTAAATCATACAATATGTTTGATTTACACCAAATGTTCGAGATCAACGCCAGCAAAACTCCCATGATTTTATTCCAATGTTGGAAAACTGTCCTGAAATCTCTTGAAAAAAGCTCTGGTGTCAGACTATAAAGGTGTAACTCGAGTTAGGATATGTCCCCAGGTGAAGAACGAACTTGACCAGGTCTTTAAAAAAGTCTTTTTGCTGAAGCCCTAGTTAATTATCTTTGCACAGGCAGGTTAGTGGAAGACTTAGGTGCATGAATTTGGCAGGGGATTTAGGGGCCCTCCCTCAGGAAAATGTGACATTATTTCAATAAAAAAAAAAATGCAATTTCACATCATTTTGGACCATTATTGTTACCATATCTGTGTCTAAAACTTTGGAAAAGCTAGAGCAGATAATACATAAATAACACTCAAAATGCTTAAAGACAAAACTTGCTAAAGAAGTCCACTGGAGAGAAAGTCCTTCAGCTGGTTTAGTGTCGGTGGTAGGAACATCTGGAGGTGGGTGTGGTTTGCATCCAGCTGAGCCAAGAGCAGTGCCAGGTGAGACTTTAGACACAGCTGGTGCTTGTTATCTAATTCCACTCTCCCTTTCTATGCAGGAGTGGGCTGAACCTTCAGATGACTGGTGGCCACACAGCACAGACAGAAGGAAGCCAGAGAGCGAAGCCAGGGAACCGTAGGCAGGCGGTCAGAATGTGTAAGTTTAGGTTGGAAGTGTGTGAGCAGTCGCAACATAAATACTGTTGTTTGTGAACAGGAGCTTCTGCGGCTGTTTTCTCAAAAGCCCCGCATCTTTTAGGCCAACTTTACTGTCTTTCAGAGGTTGTAGTGGACTAAAGTTAAAGTTACAGAACAATTGCATACAAAATAGGATGAAGGCTCTAGAGGATGATTTTTTTTTTGTGTGGCAACTGTCATGTACAGATTTATTAGGCAGTCCCTTATCAAATGGCTTGAAAAATAGCTGCCGTAAATGGGAAGAAGAAGCTAACTCCGCCCTTACAGCTGACGAATTCATCCCTCTAAAAACCCATTTCCTCGTTTCCTCTCTCCTCGAATGATTTCCTCGTGTCTCTCCCGTGCTTCCTCGGTCGGACGGACTAAAGGTGCTTTTCATGTCGCTTAAATTGCCTCCTCAACTCCTCTATTTGCCTCCCTTCCTCACGTCTTAGTCTTAGTCACGGGATAGAAGCGAGGAAATCATCGGAGGAGAGAGGAAACAAGCAAATGTGTTTTAGACCGATGAGACGTCCTTTCCTCTGAAGCGTTGCGTGAATTCGTCAGCTGTTTGGGCGGAGTTAGTAACTCCTTCAGCTGCACGGCTTCCGGGGAAGGCTGCTCTCGTGTATTCTCGCCTATAGCTCACCGATGATCCCTCCTCGCTCTTTGAGGCAGAAATAAGCGCTTTGAGACGGCCTTCACCGAGGAGGGACAGAACAACTTCCGGTTCAGCCAAGAACCGAGGAGTCAAGGAGCTATCACATAAGGGCCATGAGTTGCAGCTTAAGACGCGAGGAAGGGAAGCAAGTGAAGGAAAGTTCGATGCAATTTAAGGACCTGAGACCCATAGAGTTTTTCCTGCATGCCTCCTCAACATGTAACGTTAGATAGCTAATCTCAAACATTATTAGATCTTGGTAGAAGCATGCTGCATACTTATTGGCTCACTGACACAGATTAGATGTACTGCTTATTTATGCTTAGTATTAAATGACGAGCCATTTTTCGATACTATGCAGGCAATTCAGTCGGTGCCTAAAAGTATTGAAGTTGGTTTCCCAGCCCAGTAGTTGTAGAGATTGAAGTGGCAGCATGTCAGCAGTAACGTCATCACCTGTATGAAGTGAAAGTGTGTGTGTGTATACACTGTGATAGCATAACAAAGGGCCTCACCCTGGGTGCTTTGACGCAATATTGGTGAACTCGTTGTCCCAGTTGGGTTTCCCATAAAGAGTTTTCTGTTTGAGCCCTGTGATTGGATCGTTCTCCGCCTCATGGTGGACACGGAAGTGAGCCGCCTGACGGAGAAAAAGACAGAGTTTAAAGGATGCACTGCAGCTTTTGATCGTGTACAGATGTCTGAACATGGCAGGACAAACAACAGCGCAGTTTAATGACCACGTCTTTTTTTAATTCATCCAATTGGCTCTAAAGTTTTCGTGAGCTGTAGGCTACAGGACAACTTCTCTGATGTCAGCTTGTTAAATGTGAATATGTTCTAGTTCCTTCTCTCCTCTGTGACAGTAAACTGAATATCTTTGAATTGTGGACAAAACAAGACATTTGAGGACGTCCTCTTGGGCTTTGGGAAACACATTTTCACCATTTTCAGACATTTTAGAGAGCAAACAACTAATCCAATAATCCAGAAAATAATCCACAGATTAATGGACAATGAATATAATCGTTCGTGTCAGCCTTAGCACTGTTCATACCTCGGTCTCCTTCCAGCGGGTGAGGTAGATGTTGTAGCTGAGGAAGTCGGTCACACCCTTCTCGGCCATCTGACCCTCCAGAGACTGCAGCAGGTCAGCGAACCACTCGAAGGCCTGCGTCTCCGGGCACAGCCAGTAGAAGTAGATCTGGGGAGGACAGGGACACACGGGAGCTCAGATTTATCACGGTAAAAACTGGTACGTTAAGCAGTGGTGCACTTTGAAGAATTTTACAGTCTCGAATAATAACTCAACGCCCCCTTTATCACTAACCACCCAAAATCTACCGTGCGTTCAGACTGAATTTAAAACAAATTTTCACTTTGGTTATTCACACAAATCTTTCTTTTTGCAGACCGTGTTTATTTGCCCTAAACTGTATCGTATCGTCTTTTTTTAAGCTGTGAAAGTTCATTCTTGAACTTGGAAATTGTAGTTTAACAGTGCTCCACTTTCTGGAGCTTTCAAACTTGGCACACTTTCTTCATCTGCGGATGGAGTTTGCTTAGAATACTTTCCATAACTTGCTCAATGAGAGGTCTTAAAGTGACAATCCATCTGCTGAAGATGTTGTACAGCTGAAAGCCCCAGAGAGAGCAACTTAAGTCAGGACTATTTCCAATCTTGAGAATGAGCTTTGATGCTTGCTAGAAATTTAGTTTACCCAACGGTCCCCTTGCTAATCGTCTCTCATTCTCCCTGAGCGAACGAAGAACGTGAAAAGCTAGGAAGTGTGTTAATGTCTCCCTCACCTTCTTGGTGAAGACGTCCTGGTTGTTCTGGATGCGTTTGTACCACACAGACTTGAGGATGGAGGCGAAAGGAGTGACGCCGATCCCCGCGCCGACCAGCATCACCACCTCATAACGAAACACGTCTTCGCTGGCCGTCCCAAACGGCCCGTCTATGGCCAGCCTGAGGAACACAGAGGGAGACGGGTCATGATGGGAGGCAGAGGGATCTAAAGCACAACCATTTTATAAATATGTAATATTCTGAGTGTCCTCGACATCTCTGTGCTTCATTTATTAAAAAAATAATCGCAAACTATTTTAGTCATTTTTATTCCAAAAATTGCAGAAAGTTCTGTTTACAGTGCTGTATTGTCTCTTTGTTGTGAATAATTTGTGGAACTCATAATCATCTGAAACGTGACAAGAGGCTCCAAGTAGAGGCTTTCTTTCAAAGAGGTCACAAGCTAAAAAGCCTGATCGTTGTTCAACCCAGCAGTCAGTGTAAATCTGCAGTTGATGCCATTAGAGGCAGCAGCTCTGAATAAAGGCAGAGAACAGAGAACCGGAAGTTGCCGCAGCTTGCTCAGCAGCACCACAGTGGGGAAAGTTTATATTGTTAGTATTGAATGATTTCTATGGTTTCTCTGCCTCTCGACTCCAACAAGAATTACACACAATAAAGCACTGTAAAGACCCTCAATAGCAGCTTTTGAAAGGAGTGTTGCATCAGGGAGGCGGAGGGCGCAATCAAATGTAATTGCGAGCAATTTTAGGCCCAATTTTCCTCTCATCACCCCCTTCCCCCTGCTGTCGTACTTAGGCAATTTCCAGGCCTCCTGAGGCTCCGTTTTGTCTCCCCCGCAGGCCTCGTACAGCGCCTGGGTCCAGTCTCCGACGATACGGATGTGGGCGCTGAAGTAGTCCTCCTCGGGGGCGGACGTCAGGGTGAAGGGGTGCCACTCCAGCCTGGAGACTGACGGACACTGGATGAAGACGTACTGACCCACCTCCATATGGAAACCTTTCCTCTTCATCTGCAACTCCAGAGTCTTAGACGGGTGCATCACCACCTGAGGGACAGGTACAGGAGTATTTAGAGGTGTAATTACTTAAATTTTAGTGCATTTGTTTTCTGCAATTACTTGAAAAATTACAACTTCCCAGAGCCCCAAGTGACGTCTACAAATGTCTTTGTTTTTGTCCGTCCAGCAGTTCAAATCCAAGTTATTGTAGTCGTATCAGATAAATGGTTTGATATTGTAAAAAACAGATGAATGATTTGATATTTATGGTCATCCCGATTTGGGATTTTTTTTAAGGAGATACAAAGATATGTGTCTTTCAACAAGTAATGCCAGAACAAAATGCCATATTCTTGTATTTCCATGGGGAAAAAAACAGTCAAATTTGACTTGCACAGCTGAACTGTCTACCAAAGTTAATTTAAATCTGCCATATACTTTTTTGAGATATTCAACTAACAGTTAAACAAACGTAGAGGATAGATAACCTCCTCTGTGCACAAAATAGGAAATAATAACAAGTCTATGAAATATCCTGCAGTTGAAGCACTTTTTGAGTTTTATACAATTTCTACAAACTGCTGCTTTTCCTGTTCAGACCAAGACTGTGTACATCTTTTATTTCAGCACACACACACACACACACACACACACCTTGGTGATGACCACTTTCTGGTGGGAGCGATAGAGTCGGACGAGCCTCTCACACACATAGAGGATCATGGGGCCCACCACCCACTTCCACGTCTGCAGAAAAGGTACGTCAACAGCTTAAAAGATGTGACATGCTGAAAGTATTTTGGTTGCTAGAAAGTTTTCAGAATGTACTGCAATGAAACAGTGTTTCCCATGAGCACCCTGCAGTCTTCAACAGCTCACCATCGGCGGGTTTCCAGCAAACTCTGGTACGGCGCAGTCGGAGCCGTTGTTTCCCCAGTCTTCAAACTGGTCAGCACAAACCTCGGGCCTGTTTGTCATCAGGCTAGTGGCTGTCTGTCCTCGCACGATCCGCCTGCAGTCAGGGAGGAACACACACAGGAATTATAATTATTTAATTATTTTAAGCTCGTAGCATAAACTTTTTTGGCCACCAGCCACTTTTAAAATCCTTGAGCCACGCAGGCTTGTTACCAGCCAATGGTTTTCCTCATCAAGGTGAAATGGAGGAAATACACGAGCATCGTTCTTGAACTTGTTAAGAATACACATTTAAGTGCTGTCAAGTTAACAAAATCACTATTACTAAAGACTCTTAGAATATATTCGAGGTGCACAGACTATGAAATTCCAGGCCGATGGATCGATCAAGGACCTAAACTGTTTTAAAGCCATTTATCTTGTCATTACACTATCGTTGAATGAGCACAAATATCAATCATACAAATGTATGAAACAACCTGCATATGCTACCTGACTGTTGTCCCAGTCGGCCACTGCCATCGGTGAATGCGGTATTATTTGCAGATAGTCAACGAGGTGAATATCTGTCAATACGATATTCTGCCGATAGATCGGGGAATATATATTTATCTTTTTAATGTATTCATTTCCTAATTTTTTAGCTCAAATCCAAGGAAATGGTGGACTTGGTTGAAATGTGAAAGAACAGCGGTAAAAAACAACTAATGAATCACTTAATTCTCATTGGCTACCCGCCGACTGGCAGTTTGACCCGCATTTGGCACGTGGTCGGGTTTTAATTTCAGGCCCTGGCTGCTAGTAACTGTACCTAAACACTTTAGCTTGGTGCTACTTAAACTCAAACGTGTTTATCCTGGTCTAACTGAATATTACATGTAGTTTTTGTGCCTTCTTACCCATAGCCGTGGAACACCAGTCCGATGAAGAAGATGACGAAGAGGTGGTGTGTGTACCAGAAGACCTCGAAGTAGGACCTGCGGATCACCTCCATGGATGAAGTGATGATGAGGATGAGGGCCAGCGTGATGACCACGCCCGTCACACCGGCGATGGTGGTGAACATGACGATGGTAGGGTTCTGCGTACAAACACACAGGGGTTAGTCGCGGCGTGGGTCCAGGTCACAGGGTCAGCGCCTCCAACGCCCTGCAGGCCAGGTTCATTGGCTAACTTCCCTCATGTACCAATGTCTGTTTTGTCATAGTTCCTCTCCATGCTGCCACCGACTGTGAGCACGTACTCTCTGCTGCTTCCGTAGGAAGTGTGAAGCTAGTTTGGAGGCTAAAAAGTGACTGTTCAAGTGAACGTCACAGGGGTTGTGGAGTTGTTATATTATAGAAATTAAACTGATTTGGTAATTTCTTCAGTATACTTTTTTATTTTTTATTTAAGTAAACTTGCAACTGAAATTTTGCATTTCAAACATTTGAAATACTAAAAGTAATCAAAGTGACAGTTAGATACAATTAGTGCAAGAAGTTGAAACAGTTAAAGTGGAAGTACTGTAAAAGTGTGAGCACTGACTAAAGTTGAATGTCCATTGAGGTGTCTAAACGGAAAGACAAAATGCCGTTTGAAGTTGATTGTGTGTGATCGTTGGAGCGGTTAGAAGAGTTCAAGCTTTGGGGTGGGGTTTTCACTAGGAATGCCAGTTGAAGTAAACAGATGTCAAAAGGAGTAGAACATCACTAAACGCAGATAAAGTCTCAGTTTAGGAATGAGAGATGAAAGCAGTTGGATTGTCATTTTAAAGAGGAAATGATGAAAAAAGTTGAAGAGTAAGTGCTGAGTAAAGTGTCCGTAGAAGGGAAGAAAGAAATGCAGTTCAAAGTCTGAGAGAAGACTTTTATTAGAGGAAGCAACAATCTTACAACCTTACCTGACTAAAATCTTAAAATGCACGGACGTTTACACTTAAAGGACAGAGAGTGGGAGGAGATTTTTAGCATGTTGGTGGCCTTAGACTTAGAATATTTCATCCTCACCATAACTTACTTAAAGCTGTTGCACACAGTCATTTATTGTTAGATTTCGCCCACGAGGCCGACGAGATGCTACGTATTTTGTTTTTATGCCACAGAAGATGCAACTCTTCTTTATTTGTGTCAAAGCTTTTAAAGAAATGCATTATAAAGCTAAATACTGTAAAGGAAGTTTTTTAAATGACAAAATACCTCCAAAGAGGAAGTTTGTTGGATGAAGTAATACTTTATTTTTTTCTCATTGACACCAAATTTGGCAGTTAAGCAGAGGGGATTTCACAGATTTGAGCAACACAAGAAGCTTCCGTAACCACAACTCACCGTCTCATTGGTCCTGATGGGGTTCAGGAAGGAGGCGTTGTCCCCGGTGCCGATTTCAGACAGGATGAAGGGCAGAAGGCTGCTGTTGCGATCCAGCTGGGCGTCCATGAAAAACTCAAAGTTAAACAAATGTGCACCGATGTGCACCGCTACGAGAGGGCGAGAAGAGAGCTTTATTAAGAATAAAGTGATTTTAAATAGTCCAAACGCTCTGTGAAGCTGCAGAATTCTTCTTATAACTCATAAATACGACTAAGTGATGTGAAGTTATATATATTTTAGTGTATGTTTTGACCACATAAATCAAAAACACTGGATTGTCACAGATATAATGGCATATATGGATGTTTTATAGATTACAATTTTATGTATATTTGATATTAGTTACTTAATTCAATTAACATATTTCAAGTTGTGTTTCGTTGGACAACTGTCATTTAACTTCCTCCCAATCAATGAAGAAAAACCTGATATTGTGTTTTTCATTGTTTATTTTAATAACTTTGCATCATTTTACAACTTAATTAAAGTAATTTGTGCTTCCGTGTTTTTCCGGTATTGATCATTGTAACACGCGCTAAGATCCTCAACAATAATACCTGTGTGGAAGGCGATCATGTACGCCACCAGTTTGTGAAAGGTGAGGTTTCGATCGAGCTGACGAGCGGCTGTGCGGCTGCAGCACTGAATACAAACAGACAGACAAACGTTGCAAAACAGTGTTAGCAGATCAGTCCAGTCCTCTGATAGTTAGAAATACAAATTGGATCCCTCATAAGCATCTTTATATCATGATTTTTTGAATGGAGTTTGGTGTTTCGGAGTGATACCTGGATGGTTCCACGGAGGAAGGACAGGAGGTTTCGGCACACTGGCAGCAGGATGAGCATACAGTTAAAGTTGAGGCAGGCGGCGGGAGCTCTGGCCCAGGACAGAGCATGCTGACGGGTTAGAGAGAGCCGGGTTACTTCAGATCACTTTACAGCGCTCGTTTGGAAATGAATACTTTCTCTTTTATCCCTAAAAGATCTGTGAATAAATATACAAGTTGTAACTTTGTGAGTATTGTTCCTCATGTCTCTTAACATTGATGATGGTTGATAACTTTAAATATAGAAAAACCAGATAGTAGAAAGCGCAACAGATTGTTTCACTTCTGCTCACTTGGATGCATCTGTGCAGTAAGGGCTCAGTGTTTCATGAAGCCAGTTGTGACCACAGAAGAAACTTACGCTCACGTCACACCTGCTTCCTTTCACTGCCAAGCACTGGAAGTGTAGATACAAGGTGGAGTAGATATGGTGTGGTGTTGGGCTGCTTTATACTGTGGCATTTTGTTACTGGAAGATGATAAATAAATCAGCTGCTGAAACTCAATCTGTGTGTCTGTCATATCTAAGATGGATTGATTTTAAACCTGCTGGATATTCAAACACACTTATTTTAAACTCTACCCAACCGCCAGTGGTGGAAGAAGTATTCAGATCCTTTACTTTAGGAAAAGTACTAATACCACACTGTAAAAATACTCTATTACGAGCAAAAGTCCTGCATTCAAAATGTTACTCGAGTAAAAGTCTAAGTATCATCAAGAAAATGTACTTAAAGTATTAAAAGTAAAAGTACTCGATGCAGAAACATCCTCCCATTGTAGTGTGTGGAAAGGATCCAACCAGTTGTGTGTTTAATGGTCTCATCATTTCAGCTGGACTTGTAGGCCGTCATATTGTTGGCTGTAAAGTAACTAAAGCTGTCAGATGAATGTATTGGAGTAAAAAGTACAATATTTCTCTCTGAAATGTAGCAGAGTAAAAAGTAGCATGAAAAGACTCAAGGAAAGCACCTCAGATTTGTACTTAAGTACCGTACTGGAGTACATAATTCCATTCCACCACTGTTATAAAATGTGCTATATTATTTCCCTTGTTTGCAGTGAGTGTAGTCTATATTATGCACTTTTAAGTAATATACTGTAAAAGATATTTAAAAAATGTCCTCAGCATTAACCCTGAAAAGCGTAGAAGAACAAATTAAATTGAAACAGAAACCGATCAGGGTCAATATCCAGCCTGATATCGAACTTGAAAACGAGCAGTCGAGTGGGGAAAAAACACATTAAGTCTACTGGTGGTGTTTATAAGTTGAAGATCTGGGGGATTTCTGAAGGATTAGGTAGCTATCTGATAGCACATGAAAATAATTAGTTTCAACAAACTGAAGCCAAAGAGTCGGCAAAGCCGCCCCTGGCAGCAGTTCAGAGTCAATAAAATCCAGTATGTACACTAAGATACAGTAAGTGAAGCAGGTGTCAAAATGAAATTATGTAGCTAAGCTAACACAGTGTGTTTATCTTGTTGAACTGTTACCATGAGCTAATTCAGGCTGCAACAAATGAGTAATTCATCCTTTTGTGACTCAGGTCTGTAAAACGCCAGAATAGAGCTCTTCAAAACTGAAATATCTTCTGTTTTATAACCTAGGAGACTTAGAAAACCACCAACTATTCACATTATACAGGGTTGGAACCAGAGAACTTCTGGTATTGTTGCCTTAAAAAGTGACTTAAGTGATCATTTGGCCATGTTAAAGTAAATGAATGGGAGCACTGCAGTGTCTGTTGTTAAAGCAGCTTTATGATGTTAATGTTGGACATTTTGAGGACAGCACCCGCTGCAGATTGAGGAACTGAAAAGGGCCGGGTCCTGTTTTTTTTTTTTTCTCCTACAAATGATTCCCCTCCTTCAACTTTCACAAGTTGTTTGATTAGTTTGTTGAGAGCTTTTTGTTCTTTCTGAAGCTTGAAAATATAGATGCAGTAGATGCATGCTCCCTTTTCACTCTAAATCAATCAAAGTTTGTTTTGTTTTTTAAAGTAATTTGTAAAATGAATGTATAAAAGATGGGGACGTTGTCTTGGCTCATCTCTGAGTGAGTATGTGATGCAGCAGGTCGGACTCACCCCGAGCAGGACCCTGGTGTAAAACCATCTCTCCACCAGGAAGGCCATGTAGAAATGGACAAACAGGAAGGCATTGATCCCGAGCCACACCAGCTGGAACACAAATCACATGTACAGCTTCATCAAAAAGCTTTCACTCAAATACGTTCAAATCATGCAAAATAATTCACGGAGGAAACATCTGAATCATGAAACTTTATGATAAAAATTTGTGTTCAGTTTTATAGTTTAATGTTCTCAGGTATCATTCAAAATGTTACTGAACTAATACCAAGATCTTTTACTTAATTTAGAGGAAATTAACATGTTTTGTATGTTTTTCATATGACAAAAGAAGCAAAATTAAAGTAAAATGTCCAAACACAAGCACAAAGAAGTCATGGCATTTGTATTTTTTCCAGGAAATTGAGAACCTAAAGTGCAGTTTGCAACAAGTCCATGCACCTTTAAAGAAAACATGCTTTTTAAGCAGATTGACGAGACCATAAATGCAGCTGACAGGAGAAACATTCATAAGTGTAGCGATTTTAAATATACTCACAATAACAAAGACGGAGAGTCCCTCATTTGCAGCAAAGTTCCCCATGGTGAGAAGAGCTTCTGTGTGTTGCTCTGATAATAGAGAAGGAAGCAGGAAACGGTGATGGAGGAGAGTAAAGAGTGCCGTGGACTGATTACTCCTTTTATAATCTCTGTTAGGATCAAATAAGGAAGTGGCCAGTCAGTTTTTAAGAAAGGTCGGTCGTCTTGCCAGCCGCTGGAAAAGTTCCAGATTAAGTCTATTATTGGACTTCTGTTATATAGTTTAATCAAAAGTTATTCACAAGCCGGAGACGGCATAATGGGCGTCTGACTCAATATGAAAGACTTAAAGGTGTTGCTACTTTATATTTCCACTCCACTACATTTATCTGATAACTGTAGTTACTGTGCAGATTAATAATACAAAAATATAGTGAATAATGATGACATAGTATTAATGGTTAAGATAAGACTTTATTGATTCCTGGGGGGAAATTCACTCCCCAGCAGTGTTAAAAGGAATTTAAATTGGATGCACAAATGGGCTGCATAATGAGTACTTTTACCTTTGGTACTTGAGGTGTATTGGACGCTAATACTTTTCTACTAATGTTGGCTTAAAACTAGCCATGTGAAATGACAAAAGTGAGAGAGAAAATAGTTGTCTTGAAGGAGAATCTTAAAGCTGATAGTTTGTTGACTGAGAATAAATCTTTTCAGAGCCTTTAAAAAGCAAAACGTGAAAAACTTAAAGAGTCAGAGAAGATTTAAATCACATAACTGCAGCAAAGGTGGACTAAAGGTGCTTATCTGTCTGCATTTTTAGTAATTCACTTAAAGCCCAGCATGCAGTTTAACACGGATGAGAAAATAACCAAATACCGCCTACAAACATGAAGCGTAAGAACCGTTGAGTCCTGGATGTGTTAACACTCAAAACCAGGTGACGGTTTAGGAGGAACTTGATCCGTGATGGGGACATCGTGAGTTTTATCTAGAGGAAGTGGCAGATTTCTAAACGTGAAGTAAAACAGAAGATGAATTGCCACATGCTTCCTGTTTCAAGCTAAACTGCAGAAAGAGAAACACCTGAACCGACATCTAAATTAGGTTCAATCAGCAGCACAAGAGAAAAGCACTCACAACACTAAGATCTTAGTTTTTAAAAGGCAGGTTCAATGGGCCTTTTTGTTCCAGGAGTCATTACATGGCTTAAAATAAAGAAGTTGATCATTTATAACAGTTAATGATCTGAGTTTACTTGTTGGCAGTTACACACCTCAACCCTGCATGAATTCAAATCCTTCAAAAGTTACATGTACTTCTTTGGAAACCCCTAATGTGCCTGAACCGGCACTAGAGGGCGTGGTTTTCATCCCTTCTGGTGCAACTAAAAGCAGCTGCTCTTGTGGCTAAAAGCATCAGTTTAACATCAATTAGTTGACATTGTATTTTCACCTGTATGAGCGTATTATGCTTGTTTAATGTCATCTTGTGAAAGAGTGTGATGAAGAACTTATAGCACTGTAGCGCTGATGCTTTCAGCACAATTGCTTCACTCTGGATTATTGTCAATCAGATCACTGCTGATTGTCCAGAGGGATTTACTGTAACGCCACTGATTACATCACCCCAATTGAGGTTAAAATGGTGAGCATTACGCTACAAAATCCTGGACTAGTAAACTAGAAAAGCTCTCGTTTTCCACTGGAAGTAACTGACAGGCTGCCTTTGAGCAAGACATCCGTTACGGTGTTAGATTAGAGTCTGTAACTCAGTGATTTCCACAATCAATAACTGATAGTTTATTTTATTTACCATTTCTCATCACAGCTGCAAAGTCTAAAGATTTGCTTCACTAAAAAGGTTGTGCAGTCATCAACACATGACGCGAGCTACAAAATGTAAGAAAAACAATGTTGGTGTGTTACTGCCACCTAGCAGGAAAATACAGTGTGAATTGTCCAGCTTCATTTTAAAACATGAAGGCTAACATATGGAGTGATCAGTCTTGTTTAAGGTCTGTTATAAAGTTACATTTTTGGAAAAGAAGCCAAATCTTTGCTATTATTTTATAGCACAGTAATACTCATAATCATAAAGAAACATGTCTGCAATATCCAATTAGTAATGTAAAACAATGCATTTAAAATAAATTAAATACATTTTGGAGGCAAATATGAACACATTTGCGTGTGCACGATGTAGGGAATAATGTGTTTTTTCTGTGTGTCAGTTTGCAGTATCGAACGAGTGGACAGATGGTTGTGGAAGAGAGAGGAGAAAATACATTATTCAGACTGAACAAGGTTGAAGTTTAATTGCAGTGTGACAAACATGAGTTGTGACAGAATGAGTCCAATTCTGAATACACTGTACTGTAGAATTTCAAAAAGGTAAATAAGAACATGTACTTCCCAACCGTCATGCGTGTCTTTGGATCGCTGCTGAGAGCTGCAGGCTATTTGTCTTCAACTGTCTTTTACTTAAACTAACACTGCTGTCATCGTTTTATAACCTGATTAGATAAGATACACATGACTGGTGAGAAGGACTTATTTACCTTTTTGAAATTCAGCAGTACAGCGTGTGCAGTTTTGGACTCATTCTGTCACATATGGTGTTTGTCACTCTGCAATTAAACTTGAACCTTGTTCGTAGAAGCAATTTATTAAATACATTAGATAACTATTTATCAAAAGTTTGGTGAAGTCTGCACCTAAAGCAAACTCTCTGGAAAGTCTTCAGGTATGAATTATGTGAATTTCCAAAAAGTATGAGCCTGATTGATATTCACATCCATGCCCAGTCATCGGTGTCAGCGACGTCTATGGCATGGTTGTGTTTTTAGTGTTCTGGACCAACTGAGGCTGACAGATTGAGCAAGTTCTAACAGTTTATTGATGAAGAAATCCAGCAGGTCGGTGAAACAGACTGAAGAACAGCTGGGCACACGCTGGAAAAAACACAGTTAAAACGTACGTGTAGCAAAAATCCCAAGTTCTAGAGAACATAGGAGACAGAGAAAATGCTGGGGCACTACCAAACGAGACGGAGTTAGGTTTTTCAAAGTAAAGTGCTTGGTTTGATGGAAAACTGTATATTTTTTTAATCCGTCTCATCCGCTCTGAAGCAAGCATCTTATGTAACATGTCAAAGGTAATGCAGCAAAGCATTGCAGCATATGGTAAATGATAAAGCCCGGTGCTTGGGGGAGAGAGAGGTTAAAGCAACACTTGTATGGTGTGTAATTTAAACGAAAGGCCTTCTGGTGATATTCCCTCCTAATCTGGGGGAAGGTGATTATATTAAATCTGTTGCATAGCGACTGTGACATTCCTCCCACCGACCCATTTCACAATGCATAATCACAGTGATCTTTGCGCCGCAGCCGAGGCCTACAGCATGATGTGCCTCCCAAACACATCCAGGCTAGGAAGTTTCCGGGCTGTTTGGAATGTACGTTCACCACGAGGACTCGTCCTAAACATCTATAAAAGTTCCTATAACGTGTAACCTGGCAGGCTGTTCTCATGAAACATTCTTACATACAGCTACAAAAATTAAAGCCCTGTAATTCATACGTATATCACATATTTTTTGATTTCGAAAGATATCATACGAATTGGTGTGCTTACATTTCCCTACGATCTCATACGAACCGGTTCATGAGAATGCGTTGGATCTGGATATTTAAATCCCTATGTGATTCTTCAAAAGGTTTTTGATTGATTAATGTCTTTGAGTACCTTTTCTGTACCAAAGTGTCATCTTATCAGTATATGACTTTGACTTAGGCATGTCTACTCTATTTATTTATTCATATTCTTTCTACATTATACCATTAACAGTGCACACTTTGTGAGACTTTCTTAACTTGCAAAATTACCTTGCAAGTGACGAACATCATGTATGTAATTCATGGTTCAATTCTAACGGGATCAAAAGATTGTCTCTCCCTGTTCACTACCATACATATTTCTTTCCAGAATAAGGTCCCATGGTGGTCCACGGGAAAGGGAAGGACTTTTCTATGTGTTGGTTTACATTGCACTTGCTGTTACCACGGTAACAAAATGGATTTAAGAATGGAACACCACAATCATTCCCTTTGGTATATCCACCTACGATGTTCTTAGACTGAATGAAAGAACTCTGATTGATTGAAAAGCGAGAGGTACAGAAAAGGTTTGCACACGCAAGAGGTTAGTCATCCCCGTCAGTCCAGAGAACCCTAGTTCACACACAGAGTCAGGAAACGGCATCGAGACAAAGATAATGGCAACAGCCAACACCGCCAGCCTGGACTGTCGTGTGAAGTCCTTTATCAAAAACTGGGAGATGGAAGTCAGTAAAGGTCTCCAGTCCACCAAGGTGAAGCTCCTGTTGTGCACCCCTCATGAAAGAGCCAATCTGAAAACCAAGATTGAGACCCTGGGTGCAGTCCTTGATCTGCTCCAGTGTAAAAACACCAGAGACACTTGGGGCTATGATCAGAGAGAGGAAATTGCAGCCCTGAAACTAAAGCTGAACGAGGCCGAAGCCAAGCAGAAGAAGGCTGCTGAAAGCCTTCTTGCTCAGAAGCGAATAAACAGGGACTTAAGACACCAGCCTGCGAAGGGTCATTGCAGTCGTGTCCAGACTGCCAAGGAGACCAGCGAGGACAAGGAGGTTCAGGTGAACCAGGTCTCCAGACTGAGTCCAGAATCTGCGATAAACTTTGACCTCCGTTCCAAGCTGGAGGAGGCGTCCAATCAGCTGCATCGGGCTCTCAGTCAGATGAACACAAAGGCTCCTGATGATGACGAGTTTGTACTCTGCAACACGGAGCCATACGCACCTGCTGCAGCGAGCGCGGAGAGCCTGAGCAGTCACACGACCGTTTCAGATGAGCTCAAAGATCCAGGGGAAGAAGATGAGCTTATCGGGAAGGGAGAAGAGGAAGTGCTATGCCTCAAGATCAGTCGGCTACAGCAGATCGTGGACGACACAGTGTATCAGGTAGAGGCTACGCTGAAGAGCCAGAGAGTGAAGATTGCCCAGCTTGAGACTGAGGTGAAGAGGATGGAGAAGCTGCTGAAGATCCAGCGTGAAGAGGCAAAGAAAGCCCTGCAGAATAAGGAGCGAGTCTAGGCCGAGATGGTCAGGGAGCCCCTGTGCAGGGTGAGAGAAGGGAGCGACAGGAAGGCCAGGAGGAAGAATTGGCTCTGTGGCTTACCTGACATGGCAGCATTCAACTGTCAGCATCAAACTTCTTCTTTGTGAAGAACCTTCCTCTGCCAGAGCTAAAGTCTGTGTTTCTGTTGTCAATGTTTCTGTAACGTTTTGGGACCGGCCATGGCGGAGTTGATAAGAATTTCATTAATAACATCTTAATAAAAACTTACCCCCAAAAGAAAGTCAAACTTGTTTTGTTTAATTTTTTTTGTTGCATTGTCAGTCAATAGTGTGGGCCTCACATTAAAAAGCTGTACTAAATTAAGTTGCAAAGCATTAAAAAAGGGTTGATGCCCGGTGGTTTTTGAAAAGGTTTTAGAGCTGCAAAGTTTAATTTATTTCATTTAAGCAGTTTTTTTTTAACCACATCTGCTATCTAATACATATTCTAGAAACCAGCTAAACAACAAGCTAAACAAGAAGTAAAAAAGGTGTCACACACTGGCTACAGTAAATATGCATTTCTCTATTTGTTCTGATGTTTTCAGCCCCCTGGCCCTCATCAAAAACAACATTGATTTTGAAACGTTCTCAGAATAAAAAGAGAAATACATATGCCAGAGTGTGTGACACTTTTTTCCTACTTTCGAGACTACATCCTCACGACAGCCCTTGGTGTGCGTTACTTTTCTATATTAGAAACCATAGTATCTGCAATGGTGCAGTAAAAGCTCCCTAATATTCACGTTGAATGTCAAGTTATACTGCTACCTGAGCATCGCACAAGCATTCTTACTGCTTTCTCTCATTATAAAGGCACTTTGGTATACTAAATAAACATGTAAATGTCCAAGTACAGGTATGAAAATTCGCACATAGATTCTTAGATGTGCAAATGAAAAGCACTGCGAAAAGACCGGAAACCGTGTCAGATCGGATGTGCCCAGACATGAACATCGACACAGTTACGTTGGTTTAAAGCACCATTTTGTTTAATTGAACAACTTGGCATTTACGACAAGGTCCTCCAAGGAATTTCTTTTCTTTTTGTATTTTAGGCATTTCATGTGAGTGGAAACATTAATGTTGGCCAAAGCGTCTTTCATCTCTGTCCTTATAGTTGATGTAACACAGGTTTATAGTTTAAATGTGTAGCTCTTCCATTACCGACATGGTCACATTTCAGCTGGTAGGAAAACATTTTTTAAATGCACACCACTTCTTCCTCCCTTCTTCACATCAGCTTGCATTTATCTGCCATGTGGACTCTTTGCATCCTGGGATCTGGATCTGTGTGATGAATCAGTCCGAGGACGATGCACTCGAGCTAATTTGAGTCATGCCTCTTACCCCCGGGGCACTGAGCATCATGCTCTTCTCATTGGTTAAACATCGGCGAAGAGACAGTAAGTTAACACAGCAACATACACTCAAGGCCTCCCAACAAACAAGCTGCTCTGGAGAATAATCTGACTATTTTTGTCTCTGTGGGACAAAGCTAATACTGATGAGACGTGACTGCTCTTTCACACATATCATGAGGCAGACGGTGCTGCTGCTGCTGCAGGGTCACAGCATGTAGGAATTCATTCTGAAACAGTACTGTACAGTACGACAGTCCTCTGTATTGGTTTCAGATCTTTTTATATCAGAGTATGACATGTGTGATAGTCATTTACCAGTTTATGGGGTCATATGATTGCCTGAAAGATTCTGTTATAAATAAATGATATAACATTAAATCATATGGGAAAAAATGCATTTGGAAACCATAGTTATTATGTGAAGGTCATTCTTGACCTCGGAAACAGCAGCTGAAAGAAACAATCTAGTAGTCTATTTAGTAGCTCTTCTGGAGCTTTTGATCATATCAGCAAACTAAGAATGAAAGTAAAATACTTGGAAGAGTTTAGAAAACGTTTTCAGTGTTGATTTGTTTAACTGTTTCACTGTTTTTAAAGTTCAATAAATCTTTCTAAAAGTCAATTAGTAATAATAAAATAATTGTGATTTCAATAATGACCAAAATAGTTGTGAATATAATTTTGTCCATAATCAAGTAGCCATAATTTCAAGGCAGAATGATAATATTATATTTCTTGTTTTTATTTTCCTGGCAGCAATGATCTTCCCTAGCTCGTTCCTCCAGGCGGAGAGGAGCGCACAGGAGGCTGGTTCCGCCCCGAGAGGAGAGGCTGGAGCTCCAGCTGCTCTCCGGCTGATGACGCGGGACCAGGTGGGGGAAGGAGGGGGGCGCTGGGAAAAAAAACACTTCGACGACAGTGAACGCAACACTCCGCTGACAGCTCACCGGCAGAGATCAGCTTCACTGCCAGCTCCGGCTCCTTCACACGGAGTTCACCCGGACGAACGGCCGCATCGACCGGCTACCGGCCCGTCCTGCTCCCGGTGTGGTTCTGTGCTCGAGGAATCTCTCTCCTGGAGGTTTCATAACGGCTGCAGGCGGGTCTCCAAGCGGTGCATTAACTTGAGAGGTAAGGCGGATTCATGCTTTCTAATCGGGAAGCAACACTTGGCTTACAGGTGCGCCTTTATTAAGTAGCCTAACATTTAGAAGATTGCCTCCTTAATTAAGAATGTTAATTAAGTTAATTAAGAACGTATTATGGATATAGCAAAATGAAACTATGTTTATTCAGTTTGTTTAGGTATGGAGGTTTTTATTTAATTTTTTATTAATCCGATAATTATTTGTTTAAAACATCTGAAAAAAGAATCACAAATGAGCATCAGAGCCCCAAAATAAATCTTGAATCTGCTCATTTTGTTTTGATTAGAAATTTTAATTTCTTTTAACCAAATTCCCCCAAAATAACTGAATGAAGTTGACTAGAAGCCTAGGTTTATCTCATAATTGGTTGATAATTTATATTTATTCTTTACAAACAGGCAAACCAAGGAAGAGAACAGGTGTGATTATGTGCTGCCATTACATAAATTGAAATGGTTTCAAAACAGTATCTTGACCTAATAAACTTTGACATATACCAGTCTGGGATTATCCATCAACATATGTTCTTCTGTTCTTAACTATTAGTCATACTAATTCATAATTTCTGTATTTCTTTACTCAAATATGTATAATTTATAGTTTATTGCCCATGATTTCCAAAAAGAAGTGTGTAACTAGTGGTAATAATTTGGCATAAAGTTGCCTGAGAAGGTATAACATGATAATTTTTATGCTTTGTAAACAGGAAAACAGTTGCATGGTCGACAGGATGACAATACGGGGGTTAAGGGTGAATGAAAACAAATCCTGAACAGTCTGAACAGGCTCACCTGTAGAAGAGGGTGGTTAAAGGGAGGGAATAAGGATAGTTTAAAGAAGATAAACCATGTTTTCCCCTCTGTTTCTTCTTCTTTTCAGTTTAGTGAGACCAGAGTTGGACATTATTCCACATGCTCAGTATGTTTTAAATACTTTACTTCACACCTGAATTACAGACCCATTTACTGGGTTTTCAAAACATATTTGCTAGTTTTGCCAATTTCAAAGATGTAGTTCAGTTGTTTTGATCATTGCCTCCTAATGACATGGGAACCCTTATTTGAATCAGTTACTGGAATTTTGAAAGATACGTTTGCTGAGGGTTTTGTTTGTGTTTTTTTGTTGTTGTCTGTACTCAGATGTACATGTTATTGATCTTTTTTTAACATGTTAAAAATAAACTAAACATAGTGACATCCATACATGTCCATAGACTCATTAGACTTGACTCAGTAATGCCAAACTTGATGATTAACACTAGGACAGCAGAAAAAATTCTGTTTACTTTTTTGCATTTTTCCAGTGAATTCCTCGTTGATCTTACCTCTAAGAAGTAGTCACATAAAACGAGGGTAACAGCAGTCTGTGATGAACCCTTTCAATTAATGTAGTCTAGTTTAAGTAGATGGCTATACATCTTTTCACCTGCAAATGAACTAAACCACTCACACCATGCTGTGCTGTGTTAATTTCAGCTATATTGTAAATTGCCGCTGCAAAAGGGGAATTTGTGTAGCAGCTGACTCCATTTGTTAGAACACCAGCCAGCTAGTTGTCTAACTACTACACATGTTGTGGAGATCACCCAGGAGCACATAGTACATTAATGTTAGGTGTTATAAACTATTCCACCCTGGTGTTTTGAGTGATTTTAGTTTGTAATGAGTGGATCAGTCTCAAAGTAACCCCCTGGTCCCCTTTCAGTGGAAACTACACATCTCAGTGTCCAAACATGTGTTAAAACAGATAAGCATGGCGAGACAAGTACTTCAGACCACACCTAGGGTGTGCATGAGGACAACGCATTCTTGGGTTGCTCATAAACGGGTTCGTATGATGTCGTACGAAATCTTGTGCGTACCAGTTCGTATGGCATCCCACGAAATTAGGCGAGCGCCGGCCCGGTCACGTGACACCGGCTACAGCGCTCTGTGAGCTGTCGGTCCTTTGAGGGGTTTAGCCGACAAAAATGAAGCGTCCTGCAGCGAAGACAGTTAAATTTAGGCACTAAAACAACTAGTTAAGTTTAAGAAAAAGATGGTGGTTTGGATTAAAACGCTGACCGAGAACAAACAAGCGTTTTTCTGGGTGAAAGTCTTTTGTTTTCCTCCGATCCCCGGCTTGAAAGTGCTCTATTTTAGGACCCACACATCCACCTGACCTCCTCCCTATGAAGATCTTCACCCTCTAGTACAGCAGCATGTGCTGCATACCTGGAATACATATAAATTACAGTGCTTTACTTTTTCGTAGCTATAGCTATAGGGACAAACAAGATGTGGTTGCGCTCTCTCTCTGTGTGGTTAATATCTGTAAAATGTAAATGAGAATCATGAATGTGAGTTGGGGGTTGTTGTAGAAAAGTGAGCATGACTTTGATTTCTGTACTGCGTTTTGTAGGCTTGCATGTTTAATCACATCATGCTGGACTTTGAAGATGTTCAGCCTCCCCTGTGCAGCACTGATGCTCAGTTTCAAAGCACAGCTGGACATTTAAATTCAGGCCATGCAGATAAAGCCCAGTGGGCAGTTTTCTTTTTTTTGTCGTCTTCAAAACCAACACGTTCAAGATCAAAACATTTCCGAACCTTCAGCCTTCATAGTTAAAACTGCAGCGCTTGAAAAAGCATCAAATCGTAAAAATAAAATGCATGAAAGAAGCATTTCTTTAATGTGACTAACAAGAAGTCTGACTGCCATTACCTGTGATTGTGTTTCAGATCTAATCATGAATCAAAGACTACACATCATAAGCAGTGTGCTATTATCTTGTGAAAGTTTAAACTTAAGTTATTAAGGTGAACTTTGACCATTCAGGCTGACACAAACCTTAAATTCAGTATAAATCTTACTAATTGGCACCAGTCTGTTGCTAGTTACATGAACACAGGCTGTTTTTAGAAAGATAAATTATGTTTTTTTTGCAGTCACATGTTACTGGACTGACTAACGAGGCGTTTTTTTT
Organism: Perca fluviatilis; assembly: GCF_010015445.1. Lineage (NCBI taxonomy): Eukaryota > Metazoa > Chordata > Actinopteri > Perciformes > Percidae > Perca > Perca fluviatilis. Next base: position 2,235,228 of record NC_053135.1, on the reverse strand, counting down.
AAATAAAGGCACGTGAAATTGGACCCGCATTGACCCGGAAACCGCTCGCTTCCAAGTTGCTGGACAGACGGGCACAAAGAGAGGGTACCCACCTATGAGTTTACTTGTCTGCTGAAGTAGTAGTCGGAATGATTAGATGGCATACAGAAAATTGTTAGTCGCAGCTTATCTAAAAGCATTGACATGATCGGCTGTGATTATTTTAACTTGCTGCAGATGTTTGTGATGACAAACTTATGAAATCGGGCCAAACTAGAGACACAAAGTAGCATTGAAAATGACATTAGAGTAGATTTGAAGTAGTTTCCACCTGAAATCTCGGATGGATTGTATGATGGCTCTGAAAAGTAGTTTTAAAGTGAAGCTGGAGCCGCAGGATTTGAATGAGCAGTAATTTAACATTGTGAATAAAGACGTAATTCAGCTGCAGGACAGCTTTTAATCCTGACGGACCTTCTTGTCTCTGATTGAAACTGGTTTACATCACTTTAGGAAATCAGAATTCAGCCTACTGTACTGTAGTTTTTGACTTTATTACTGTACTGTAGTAATGTACAGTGCTTCCTGTCGGCTCCACTGTACACCGGAGCGGAAAATCGGTTTAAACGTATACATTTAGTTCTTATGGCTCATCATAGGATATCGTATGGGTGCATAGACGCAGTATCAGAGGTTTTCTGATATCCGTATTGGAACAACTCTAGTTTGATAATAAACATCTTTAGGATTATAACTTCAAAATGTGAGTAATCTCAGTTAAATGAACCCTGTCGTCCCTGTGCTGATGTTTGTCTGTGTCAGAGTGTTTGTGATATAGTAGCTGTCTGTTAATTACTAACAGTCAGGATTATATAACGCTGCAGTGTTTATGCCAAACACAAAGCTCGGCTGGCGTCAGCATGCGTGTGATTAGGTGCATGTGACTCCCTGTGGATCGAATGCTGATGTCTGTTCAGATCTGTGTTTCCTGTCTGAGTGTGTTGCCCGTGTGTGTGTGTGTGTGTGTGTGTGTGTGTGTGTGTGTGTGTGTGTGTGTGTGTGTGTGGGTTCACCACCGACTGGTATGAATTCTTCAGATAAGACTTATCAAGCTGGATCTGCACATGACGGTTGAAGTCGTGGCCACAAAGTCCAACAGTGTGTCCGACAGAAACGTCACTGTAACACAGTAACAATCACAATGTTTCAGAGAAACAAACTCAAATAGAATTAATCCTGACTTTCATGAAGAATAACTCTTTACAACTCTTTTCTACAACTTCAAGTTAGACTTGACTTACGTAGCTCATTAAAGGACGCTGAAGTTTTAGTAGACAAGCTTTACAATGCAGATGTTCAGTGTGGAGCTGCAACTAATAACGTTTATTTCCATCGTCGAGAGAAATAAAAAGCACTCCAGCATTGACAGAGTTTCTAATAAGGCAGGAAATGTACCGTTCAGTTGCCTAATCTTTTTTTTTCATCACATTTCGAGGTTTTAGTCTTGCCGAAATGTTTTTTCTGTAGCTGTCAGTCCGACGGTGAATGCAGCAATTAATTCAACTGAATGTCATCGAGATCCATAAACTTGGTCTCCCTTTATAATTGAATGTGTTTCACTTAAGCCTCTCCTTCGTCGGGACTTAGAGTCTTTGTTGTTAAAGGTCAGAGCTGCGCCTGTGGGGACAGCAGAGTGACAGAGCAACAACAGCTTTCTTTAATTAAACCTTATCTCTTAATTTAAATTGCTTTTTTAATGCCTGCTCTCTCAGAGCAACCAGTCCCCCAAACCATATGACAATATAGGTTTCTGTATTATTCCCATCACTCACATAACCTAACCAAAGTCCAGCTGATAGCAGGAATGGCATTAGCTCGGCAGGTATTTGTTCATAAACCAAAGTATTGGACTTGGCTTTACAGCAAAGTGGGAAACCATTAAAACAAGTGCACACACTTGTGTGATAACTCACACAAGTGTGTGCACTTGTTTTAATGCTCATTTAACTGAGCAATGAAATGAGCAATAAGAGGTAGCAAATATTTAGAACGGCTATTCCAAGAACAGTAGAATATGTGAAAGATCAAAATAAAACGAGGGGAAAGAAAAGGAAGAATAAAACATACTATCATAATAAAACGAACAAAGATTGACAATTATGAATAGGTTTTCAATTGTCGTTAAAAAATGTGCATGGAGCTTGCATCTTTTTTAAAGAAGCCTCGGAAAAATAAAGAATATAATGGTATCATGTGCCCTTCAAAATAAAAGTCCATGCTTCATTCACAAATGAAAAAAACAAAGATTTATATAACATGGTGTATGCAAAGTTGTTTGCATAGTTCATATGTCTGGCCTGAATAGAAAGAATTGATCTTAAATGTTCTTCAGACATAATAATACGTTTATTTAATACAGCACCTTTTACAAAGTCACAAAATGCTTCACAAGAGAAAAAAAAGTTAAAAAATAGACCCAAAAACAGTCAAATGAAGAAGCAAAAAGAAGAATAAAATGTCAATGGAAAAAAACTAATAAACAAAATTACAAACGTCAGACAAAAGTCGGTTTAGCCTTCAGCTGCTTTTTAGAAAGCGTCAACAGAGACCACAGATCGTATGTTCCCCAGTGTCGGAGAGACACGGTCACCTTCAGGTTTTTCTAGCGTTCCAGGGACGACCAGTAATCCCTCAGAAGACCTAAGTGACCTACTGGTTTCAGCAGGTCTGGAGCTCAGATGAGGGAAGAAATGTGTTAATTACTCTCATAATGGCTTTAATTATCTTCAACATCTGGAAAATAACGATGTAATCTGGTAAAAGCGGTGCCAATTAGCTGCCCTTTCTCCTGCGGGTCGATAAAGCGGTTACTCGATGATTAATTGTGTCCTGTTTGAAGGATTGGATAGATTTTGTGTGGACGTCCTGTTGTGGGCCAGCGTGTCGGCCTGCAGCATCGCTTCACTCCCACCGTATAGATTTACCTGTCAGGACTCAAACAGCGGGATGGGAATTGATCAGCCGCTGTAACGGGGGAGCAGCCGGTCGTCTCAGCAACGGGTGAAGCGCTGTGTTGGGATTGAGGGTGAGGAACAGATAGCGAGGGATGCTGCTTTCATGTATCAGATGAACCTTTTGAGAAATGTGTAGGGAAATCAGTGTGACAGGTGTTTATTGGAGCTGCTGTGTTTGTGATGGCATTTGGTTTCTGCCTTATTATCATGCTCTACAGGTTCTTGTCTCCTTTGTTGCGTTTTAACTTGCTCCTTCTGTAACAGAAAATGTGCACATATTTCACTAACACTGGAAGGAATAAAAAGAAAATGTAGCTGGGTGTAGTGCTTGCAACTGACGATTATTTTCCTTGTCAATCAATCTCTTGATCATTTCCTCAATTATTGGATTAGTAGTTTGGTCTCTAAAATGTCAGAAAATGGTGAAACATGTGGATCAGTGTTTCCCAAAAAGCCCAAGATGATGTCCTCAAATGTCTCGTTTAGTCCACAACTCAAAGATATTCAGTTTCCTGTCACAGAGGAGTGAAGAAACTAGAACAATATTCACATTTAACAAGCTGACATCAGAGAAGTTTTACTTTTCTACATAAAAAATGACTCAAATCGATTAATTGATTATCAAAATAGTCGGCGACTAATTTAATAGTTGACAACTCTAGTTTGCAGTGTTTGTTTTTTTACAGCTGCTACTTGAGTGTACAGAATAATCTTTGAGAAAGGAAATAATTCTTGAATAATTTTCTAACTAAATGGCGTTGAAGTCAAAAAATAAAATTAAATTGTATCGTTAAATGATTCACACTGAGCCTGTACGCATGCAATTAATGACTAGAGGTATTTTTAATCCTAAGTGTAGAGAATTTTGATTTAATGAACTCTTATGCGTCACAGCTTGATTTGATTATTGTTTATGGATTTACAGCGATCATGCAGCTGTGCAGGGTTGGATGAGGCGAAACTGGATTAGATTAACTGTGACTGCTGCTGGAATGATGAATTAAGGCCTTTTTTCATGACTCCATGAGGGAGGTTTATCAAATTTGGAAATTAAGCTGTTACTTAAGTATCAACATGTCCGGGAAAGTCTTAAAACTTAAAACTCCAACCTGGTATATTCTTCTTATATTGTGTTCTTTAAATTAAATAGAGTCACTTAAGCCCAGTTCAGACCAAAGAAGAAACCGTTGCAGGGAAAAGTCGAGTCGCCAGAGGCTGGTTTTAAAACGAATGGGACGTCATCGGTTTCAACAGCCAATAGAGAAGTCAGCTGTTCAAATCAGCTACAAACTATAGAAACAAAATGATCCATAATCCATTTTATTTCTACGTTACAAAGTGTTGGGCAAGTTACTCAGGAAGTGTAATATGTAATTCTTTACTTATTACTCCTTAAAAAGTAATATTACTTCATGAAGTGACATCAGGACTAATAATACTAATACTTTAGGATTTAATTGGGTAGAAATTCTTAAAAACTTTTTATTTTTTTAATCTAGCGCCATCAGCTGTGCTTTTGATACTTCAGTTTGTAGAGTGTAGTGAGCATTTACTCATCCATTACTCCCTGTATAATAGACGTCTTCATCATTTTGCATCGTTACTACCAGCTGCAACATCGAGACTGAAATATGTCTATCTGAAGGATTTTTTGGTTTATGACTTTTCCCATGAGCCTCAGCTGGACTTTGTGTTTTCTGATAAAAAGCAACATGCTAACACACTAAGTTTCAAGTCAGGATTGAATTATACTGGCTGTTTTCCTTGACCTTTATCAACCGTAAACTAAAGTCTTGTAACAGGCTCATATTTCTGATAATGTAGACGAGGTTTTGCCCTGGAGTTTTGTCTTTCCTTCAGTCTGTAACCATTTGTGTGTACTCTGTTACACAATGTTCTTGGACTAATCGTTGATATTATTGCAGCTCAAGGACTTTGAGACGTGATAAAGAAGTTGCTTTGATAGCTTTAACCTAAAATAAATCAGCGATCCGAAAACGCACGCAGTCATCGGCGTATCTTTGAGAGCCATCAGGAATTAGATTAGTTTCCCCACATGCACTGTGTGTTTACAGGACAATAACACAATCTCTGTAATCATAAGGGTAGTAGGCATCCTTGCTCTTCTCGTTCCACTGAAGCAGCTGTTCTTTAAATCTCTGGATTTCATTCGGCAGGTGTTTGTCCTTTGCTGAGGCTTCCCAGCTATTTGTGTCAGTGCTGGTTGTTTTCAGGTCACGTTGACATACAGTACATCTATGTAGCGTAGAAGTGGCCACCCTGATGGCCTTTTTCCCTAAAGCGAGCTTTCCATAAAAAGATATTTGGGGTCTCTTCCATCCTTGAGGAGTGTGGACATAGATGGGATCTTTGTTCGGGACAGAGCACCCCTGTTGGGCACCTCGTCTTTCCAGGAGATGCAGAGTATTCGGTAGGGTTGGGTACCAAAACTTGGTGCCAATATGACACCAGTTCCTAAACGACCGGTACCTACCGGACCTAATCTTTGTACTCTATGCTCTGTTGTTTTACTTTGAAACCTGTGTATTGTTTTGTGATGAGTTTTGCTCTGCTTGTGTTGTCTTTTCATTCTTGTTTATTTGTATTTTAAAAAGCTTTTTTAACATCGAGGCCAGGGGACTACAGATGAAAAATAGCCTTTTGGCATTTTTAACCCATGTATAATCATGCGTTTAATTAATTTGCACTGTCCCCTTCTTAAACAAACTGAATTGAATGACGATCCAGATTTCGTATTTCGGCCTCATTCCGGGGCCCTAAATGACTGCTCTAGCCTCTGGTTCTCCGTAACGGACGTTACAGTCAACAGAAACATCGCTGCGTGATGCTAGTTAACATTACACATGGCAGCCGGTGTCATTAATCATTTTAGCATCGTTTTAGGTATCCAAAAAACCCAAACAATATCCAACCCTAGTATTGGGCGTAGGCAGCAGATATGAAAGGCATGAAGTCTCCTTTCCTGGAGAGCCTCGAGTGCCCATGTCTCGCTGGCATAGACCGTTCTAATCTATCTGGATGTTATGGAAGTTATGCTTCAGATAATGAGCTCCACTGGCACATTAAATTCAACTTTAAAAGTGTAAATCATGCTCTTTACTTACAGCATCATAGGGCTTTCTTTGTGTCTGTGCAGCATGAATTAACAGCAGTGGACATTCTTCACTTTCCGTAGTCCCTGTGGGGGGTTTCAGGCCGTACAGTGTGACCAGAACTAAAGACCAGTCGGGACATTCAGAGAGGCTTTCCCCTGTTCTGAGGATTCACATGCGTGAGGCCCGGACAGCTCGAGGCTTTACCCTCTGCTTGGGTCTATTTCTGTGAGACAGGAAGTTGTGAACTGGCTAAAACCCTGGAGGTGAAGTGAGAAGGGAATCAAATCGACGCGTGACTGTTTGATGATGCGCTCATAGCTGACATGAGGAATGAAACAAAACGTATTAGAAATCTAAAGTATTTTGAGTCTTATCAGGTCTGATATGGTCATTTAATTCTACCTGCAGGTCTATTTATCACCAGAGTGCATCCACGGTGACTCTTTCAGTTCTGATCCTACGCTGCGTCATCACAGGAGTGTGAACTGTGAACGACTGATGCTAAGGCGAGTTAAGCTCTCTGGGGCAGTTCAGGACCAACACATCTTTGTCTTTTATCTGACTTTTGATTTACATTGGCGGCCTTATTTGATGTCCCTTTTTTTAATCTTTTGTTGAGAAGCTCTTTGCAAAGTCTGTTTGAGAGAAGCCCCAGAAAGTATTTACAGATTTAGATTTATTTCCCCAGAGGGAGATTGTTCAGTTCTGCTTTTGCATAAAGGACTAAGCCCCTGCTCTCCTTTTTAGTGTCCTGTATCTTGGACCAGATGGTAGTGGTGTGAAGTATTGATTGAGGAGTGCTAGAGGTGTGATGCCTCTGAGGTTTTAATGGCTGAGAGATTGGGTATAAGGAGCAGGGGGAACAGGACAGCAGGATGGGTTGGATTATGTTTTTCTTTTATAAAGCAACAGCACAGGCTGTTATGAACCATTCGTACATATAGCTACGAAACATAATGCAGTGCAATTGGTGTGATGTCCAGATGTTTAGGCATTCTGTTATAAAAAAGAAAGAGAGAGCACATAGCTGCTGTGAATGGAGCATGCCCCCAGACCTCCCCGTAGGTTTGAACTAAGCCCTGAATGTTTACAACGTCTGGCTCCATCCCTAGGAATGAGGCTTGTGCCCATGCACCCAGTTTTTTTTAATAATGATGGACCTTTTATACAACAGAACCATTATGCTGGACTTCTACTCAGAAACATGGAGTGATAATAAACCCAGCCTCAGCTCTGTGGCTGTTAAATCCTTAAATGGCATGCATTTTTGTTGATGTAAAATCTAAAATAATGAATACTTTGCTTCTGTAGGACAGATTGAAGGAGGGCAGATGTTGAAGGATTAGAAACAATGAGCTAAAGTTTTTTTTTTAAATTATTATTATTATTGCACTTTTCATTGATGTTATCGTGTCCTGAGGCCTGTGCGGCGTCAGGATCAGCGGAGAACTCCAGATAGAAAACCCAACAAGGCGTTTTTTTTAAATCCTCCTCTCCTGCAAGATCAAGGCAGGGATTATTCGCTGTGACTGTTGTTAGCGCTCGAGGATCGGCTGCTGTTTGCATGTCAGTGCTGCTGTCCTGTACCGTCATAAGAGCAGACTTTAAACCTCTAAGCTCACTTATGACTTCATTACTGTCGCTTCAATCTTGATGTCGGTCGTTTACGTAAGGAGGATATTTTGTTGTTTTATGTCTGGTGTTCCTGACCTAAATCCTTTTTGTTTCTCTGTTAAAACGGCAAAATATACTCGCTTACAAGTAAAGTATCCAAAGTAAAATTAGTTTGACCGCGACAAAGTTCTTCCCGGTACTTTTGTACAGCTGGAAACTATATTTAGACGCTGCCTCGCCAGGTCCTAATTCCTGGGATAGATGCTGTGGTGGAAAAGAGATATTTATAGTTGCTTTAGCAGACTCCTGGCAGGTAGGTTTCTGGCAGGTGAGCTGGCCCTGATAGTGGCCTGGAGACAGAGACTTCTTGGAAGGCGGGAAGTAAATTTAGTCACCGCTTTAGTCACAATGAAGTTAAAAAACTTTCCGGTTACTAGAAAGGGTTCCTGGGTTTTTCCTAGAAAAGCTGTTTTGGTGATTAAATGATTTCATGCAAGTTATGAAACAATTAAATAATCATGACGTTTTGATTGAATCAAACTGACGTTTCCTCCAGTCTCATTTAGTTTTTGTCATTGATTTCAGACCACAAACTTTTGTTTTGGCTACCAAAGACCGTTTTCAATAGGAAAACATGGATGTTCTAGAAAAGCTTGTAAGGTGACATTATTTTCTTCTGGATGACAGTCGACAGGAATCTGATATTAGAAAACTTAAAACAGCAAATCGTTTCTTCTAAGGAGGAATTCCTGGTTAAACCAGACGGGGAAACTTGAGATACGAGATAACTAAAACAAATACTTACTGTATAGAACCAGTTTTATGATCCTTTATCAGCGAGTATTCACATTGTAACCATGACCTTAACATGCCACACGTGCTCAGTGGTCTCTTGTTTCACTGGACTAAGCTGATTAGAGTAATGAGCTTTCAGCAGAACCTTAAACCCCAAAGGTCTCTGTCACGGTGTACTATTTTTGTACAAGGAATCAATACAAACGTGTAGACAGGAAGTCACAAACAATATCAGACTGAATAAGATGTTCTTTATGAAAAACGTGTTCATTTCTGTTGACATTTTCAGCCATATTTGTAACGCTTAAAGATATATAGTTAACCACGGAGGTCCGACCTATCAGGTAAATTAGCTCTCCAACTAACGTTAGTGAAACATATGACGTTGACATATGAAAGCATCAAACATTTTAGCATTTGGAGATGGAGATGAGAGTATATCCAGTTGTTCCTCGTCCCCGTTTGCTCAGCGACGTTAAACTGTACTGTACCCGAATTGGCCCTCAGCTATGTAATATATCTATTTCATTCATAACTTTACAGTGCGCAATGTGGTTGTACGTCAGTAGCCGACATTACATTACGTCCCCCTTCCATTTAGCGCGGACGTGTTATTCCTTTTACTCCGTGTTTGCTGTTGGCCTACTCTTTTCTTTTCACTTGTCCCCCTGTACCTATGTAAATCGTCCGTGGGTTTCTAAGTTATTAGGTTGGTTGCTACAACAATCTCTTTATGCAACACTTGAAATGCAATGAAGCATCTGTAACATATTCTCTTATTGTAAATGAATGATTTTCTGTCTGAGCAAAACATTCATCGCAACTATATGACCTACTGGTACCGCTGACTCAGTAATACCGTGGGCAATACAGCACCGTAAAGGAAAGACCTTTCTGACGGCAGGAGTGGTCCAAAGTGGCCGCCAGAATCAACACAGAGTGAAAGTTACATATTAAGTACTTTAAGTACTTTTAGAGGGAGATATTGGACTTGTTCTCCTCTGCATTTATCTGGCAGCTGGAGTTACTTTGTAGATGAAGAATTCTAACAAATCAGCTGCAGTGTTTTTGTGTTGAACCAGCTTTAAAACGGATTATTTTCTTCCTAAAGAAGTACTGTGAGGTGGATTCAATTTATGCCGATGTGAAGAGGATTTTGAAAAGTGACTGATAAATATTTAAAGAAACTTTAAAGTTTAAATTGAGCCCCCAATTCTTAACCAATCTGCCAGGGAAACACTGAATTGTATATCACTTTTTTTTCTTTCTTTACGTCCGCCATGAAAATCTCCCAATCTAGAGATTCAAGTACTTTTACATTGCATACTTGAGTACATTTACTTATAATATATAAATAGCTTTTGAATTGCCATGATAACAGACTTTTTCTATGCTTCTTTTTAGAAAATCTGTTGAAGTCAAAGCCTTAATCAAAGGTTTCAAATAGGAGCATGACAAAAAGGACATTTACATTTATTTTTAACAGACACTAAAGCTTAAATCATGGCATACATAAAATGTAAGTGCAAAAGTCAAGTTTGTAATTTAATTTTCAAGTTTAGGTTGTCTAACGATTTGAGAATGCAAAGTGAATTTCTTTATCAGTATGGCAGCTTTGTCCGTGTCTCATCCGTTAAATTCAATCAGGAAAATTTTAATTTAAAGTGGATAATCTAATATACCCTGAACAAAAAAAAAAAAAAGCATTCAATCTGCTTGTTTTAATTAGGTCACACATCATGTGCACACAAATTGAAAATCTGATTTCATGTTAATATTGGCAGCCTTACCTTTGTGGTATCACAGATTTTAGGACAGTTTTGCTACAACTGTGGGAATCAAGCGGGAGGAAGTCCCCCAAGTTGACTTAAATCAGTCTTTCTATTCTCTTCTCTGTTTCACAGAAAATGGGGTGTAATTTTTAGGAATGTATGCACTTTTAAGGGGAAGTTTGTTGTTGGACTTGTTGTTGATTTGATGAAGCGGGATGGGTCTCATGACTGAAGGAAGTGTCACTGCTGCTCAGTGTTTGGACTCAAAGAGCTGCTGCTGCCCTTTAAAATCCAAATGTGCAGTTGTCTTTGGGTCATGTTCCTACCATAGTTTGACATGAGAACGTGTGAGTAAAGCACTGTGGGATCTTCCTGGGCCTAAGCTGGTGTGTTTAAGTTGTTGTCTGTGTTGACAGGTGGACAGAAGGCGTCAGGATGCTGTGGCTGCTGCTCTCTCTGCTTCCTCCGTTGGGCAGCAGCAGAATCGTCGCCCAGAACGCCTCTTACAGAGAGCGACAGAGCGGTGAGTCAAAGATCAAAATGTTGGTTTATTTTCCTTTTATTGTAGTCAAACCAGACTTCATGGCCATTTTTCTGTACAAAATCCTGTATATATGTGTGTATATATTTAGTTTCCGCTCGGCTGGACGTGTCAGCGGGGAGATATCGATGAGCTCACAGCGTCACTCATGACCTTTTTGAATTTCTCTTCATTTACAACCAGTTTAGAGCTGCACAGTGTTGAGTCTGAACCCAACATCAGTTGTTGCTGCTGTAAATAAGCATTTTATCTGTCAGCACACACTGTATCCATCTGTCACACGTCATGTTTCGACTGGGTCTCACTGAGATTTGTCTGATGTTGTTCCACATGAAAAGTTTGATTACCTCAGCCTGTTTCTGTTCAGTCACAGTTTCATATCCATGTCTGTCTGTCTGTCTGTCTGTCTGTCTGTCTGTCTGTCTGTCTGTCTGTCTGTCTGTCATTCTATCTACAGTCATTAGCTTGTTCCATAAACGTTCATCCTCCAAACTGCCGCAAATACTTTGTGGTCGTTTTGCGTTTCCTTGTGGCCCCATAACCCCTCAGACCCCTGGAAGGCATTTTAAAACCATCCACATTTGGCGCCTCAAAGTAAACGAACACAAAAATGAAGACGACACAATATTCATGATGGATTATCTGTCTAAAGTGAGTTTGTCTTTACAATTAGATTTTCATGACATGAAACAGAATAAATGACAAAAGTTAGTCTTAAAATATTAAGAAAAATGTTCATAGTGATGAAAAGTTGCCTCCTGTTACATTATGTCCACATGGCGCCTCAATGCTTTTAAACCCAGACTTTAAAAATAACCCAGATGTTACAGACGGCGTCCAGCATCACTGTGAATCGGGCCAATCAGATTCGCTGCAGGTTTGTATTTGCCTAGCTTTACTGGCGCCCAGCTTGCGTCCTTTTTTTTTTTTCTTTAATTCTGAGAAGTGCAGGTTGTTGATTAGAAAGTCCCTCGCTGAGCTCCTTACAGCACACACAACAGGTCTTTGTTTCCCTGCTGCCGTCAGACTGCAGATCCATGCATTCTCTCATGGATTACTGTTCGCCTCCCGCTGCTCCGATCCGTAGAGGGCACATGATGTCTCGCTGCTTTAATGTACTCTCAAGGACTTTTCTTTCACAGGATGGTGAGGACACAAAGTCTTTGTATTTCCATTTGAGGGAAAAACTCACAAATACACAACTCCTATAGAAGCGGATGTTTTGACAAAACGCTCTTAACTTAAGGTCCACTTGAGTACAGCTCATTCTGGACCTTTCACCTGTATCTTCATCAGAAGATGGAGTTCACTCGCTCATCATGGACGACAAGTCCAGAAGTGATAAAAAAACAACAACCTTTGAACATCCACATTCTCATGATAACGGAGCAATCTCCCTAACCACGTGATACAGTTCAGAGCTCCGTAACGAGCTTGTGAGGATCGTGAGTTGAGATTATTTTCTCAATGTTGTTTAGTAAATTGTTTATTAACTTTGAATTTGTTTATTTTATCATAATTTTCCATTGAGGAATTTGCAAAAATGTGTTCAGGGATGAAATGAAATGGGACAAACCAGAAAAAATTAATTCAAGACAAATTCAAGACAAATTCAGACGTTCAAAAAAAGATGAAAAACAAATAAAATCATACATTTTTCTGTTTCATTTCATACGAAATATTTGCAATAAGTTATTTCCTTGTAAATTTAAGTGTGAAATAAAATAAAAAGAATAATCTTCTACAAAATGTCTCAGTTGAGACATGAAATGTTGCGAGGTCAGTCACACTTCCACTTGATGAGCGTGTTAGTCAACAGCAGGCAGGACTGTTGGGACTTCCTGCGGCTTTCAGACGCCGATCAATTTTCCACTGCTGGTCTAAATCACCGTCATGGGACCGCACAGATGATTAGATGATTGTGTGTGTGTGTGTGTGTGTGTGTGTGTGTGTGTGTGTGTGTGTGTGTGTGTGTGTGTGTGTGTGTGTGTGTGTGTGTGTGTGTGTGTGTGTGTGTGTGTGTGTGTGTGTGTGTGTGTGTGTCTGTGTCTGTGAAACAGAATTAGAAGATCGAGTTTGTAGAAGTGAGTGAGAGGAGAGAGGGCTGTTGGACGATGGATTTTTCTTTCCTGTTTATTTATTTTCATTAGTCCTTTTTAATTCTCCCTCCAACAAATCACCGACGTCGTCGACACTGAAGCTGCGGTTAACTTAAAGGGACAGTTGAGATGTTGTGAAGTGTGGTTGTATGAGCTCCTTCTCCATATTCACTGTGTTGGCTCCAGTAGACGGAGGACGGCGCGCCCCCAGTTTGGAGAAGCAGGCAGGAGAACCGACACGGAAGCTAAGCAACGTCCTGCTGTGGACGGGGGCAGCAGCTAAACTGGTTTTAGACACCTAAAAACATCTAGATCACTTTGAGCGTACGCTATATTTAGAATATTTTCAGCGCTTATACCTTGCTTATACCTTCAGAGCCTCCAGACTCCTTTGACATAAGTTATATTACCTCGCAGAACAGTGGATTTGCTGCTCTAACACTGCCTCAACTGCCTTCATATCCAGTAAATCCTCACATTTATCTTGTGGGCCAACATGCAGTACTGAGCAAGCATTTCTTTGCTAATTTAAAACCACAGAGAACCTGAATTATATCAACTGTACACCAAAGAAAGAGGCGGACATTTATGTATTGCGTTTTGCTTTTATTTCTTGAAGCTTATACGTATTAAACTGAGAAATAAAATGTTTGTGTGCCGACTGACTCGACTTTGTGATATTTATTTTTTCTTTTTGCAGAGGAGCTTGTCATGACAACGAGGCCTCACATCTACCACTGCCGCTCGCCCAACATGGAGGACTTCTCCTGCTGGTGGCATCCGCTGGACAACCTGACGGAGGGAGAGCAGGTCACCTACGTCCTTACATACTCCAAAGAGTACGTACGCAACACACACACACAAACCAGGCTACATTTACTCATGATTAATGTGAACAAAAATCTTTGAAATTGCTCCAGGATTTAGCAAGAACGCTGTAACCGGCAGCCACGAAACAAGCTGCAGTGTAACCCTATAGGACAGATGTTTACCATCAGTTTCCGTCCACTAAAAGTGTTTGTTTTTGGTTCCCAGGCAACCTGTTTGATAAGGAAGCCTGAGAGCTCAGATTTAATCAGCACAGACCTTTCAAAAATAAATTGCCGCTGATCCAAATGTCCCTGGAGAAATTGTTTTACGGTGCAACTGTTATTAATCGCTTCCAGTTCATAATTCAGTTTGTCTAAAATAGAAACAATCAACTCTGTAAGAACTTTTGTTGCCTGCTGTTCTCTAAAAAGAGAAGGAAACAGGGATGCTCGAGATTGTACAGTGACTTTAAGTATTTGATGTCAGTGACAACAACAAAAACAGTGATTCAACCCTAAAAAAAATCTTTCCTATAAGTAAACACCTTCAAAGAATGTCTGCAAAATCTGCCATAAGGTCCATTTTGTATTTGTTCTGGAGCTTTTGATTGTATCGCACAATCTTGATCTTGCACATTGAGTTTGCTCAATGCATGTGTTTAAATGTATAATTTCCTGAGGACTATAAAGGGTAACTTTGGCATTTTTCAACCTGGAACCAAGCTGCAATGTAACCACTCGAGGCAATTGTTCACCGTCAGTGTGTGACCGCTAAAAGTTCATTTTTTACTACTGACAGGCTCAGATTATTATTCTAAGTGTCTGGCAACATTATGGAAAGTTGTTGAAGCAGGAAGGAGCAACCACAAACTGTTAACACAAAGTTTATTAAGTTTAGAATATGTTTCTTTGCTGCAGCAATACATTTTCTGTTCATTTGAATTAAGAACTCAGATCAAAAGTAGACTAAAGTTTCTGGGTCATATAAATCCAGTTTCATATGTCGTGCTCCCCCTCGGCGAGAAGCTTTTAACGCACTGCTCTGAACTGGTGAACGCAGCCTCACATGGACTCAGCACAGTGCCAGATGGCACACACAGCGAAGAAGCTGCTCCCAGTAATCAGGACAAATTGGATTGTGCATCTGACCCGACGAGGCTCGCAGCTCCATCGATTGTCATCTCGTTGTGCTGCAGCCACGCGTGTAAATCTGTGATGATGTGATAAGAAAAGGCCAAAATCAACTGGGAATAAACAGCAATAAATAACAGTTAATGGCCTCGGTGTTGTTTCTGGAAATTTGTGAGATTACATCCAACAGATTAGATTAATAAATAATAGAGAATTTAGTATTTGTCACAGTATTTAGACCATAATGGAGTACTGAGATTCAATTTACAGAAGATATAACCGTGTATATATATATATATATATGTGTGTATGTATATGTATATATGTATGTATATGTATATGTGTATGTATATGTGTATATGTATGTATATGTATGTATATGTATATGTATATATATATATATATGTATATATGTGTATGTATATATATATATATATATATATATATATATATATATATATATATATATATATATATATATATAGACACACACACACACACACACACACACACACACAGTTAAATTAGCCCCCGATACTCTGGTCCCAGATCTGCTGTGTGGTCATTTAGTTTATTTGCACAAAGTGCATACAGTAGATTTTTAAAGGCCTTTCAGAGTCCTCCATTAATACAAATTCAAAAAAAAATCCATACAACAAGCAGACACAATCTATAAAAACTAAAGCAAGTAAAAAGACCAAATCAGACCTAGAGTCAGACAATAAATACAACAGAAGTTTCCTGCTTAAAGCTTTAAGATGAAATGAGAAGCTTCTTTAGCTGTGACCTAAAGGCTGGCAAGGAAGCTCATGTTTTTAGTGTCTCATTCAATGAATTCCACCTCTACGTGTATATGGGATTTAAAAAATGTATGTCTTGATGTACGACAAATAGTCCTTGGGTGAATGCTAATGAATATCTGAAGAAAACATAAAAGATTTGTTGAATGTATCTGGGAGAACTTGCCTGCAATTAAAAAAATTAAACCTGTCTGAAAAGCATTTACCTTTCCTGTAGAAAGCCTATAAACCTCCTGACTCAAAACAAGACACACGTGCATCCGGAGGCACGGCATGTTCGTCTCAGAATGGCGGCTGTGTTGACGTATGGCTCCAATCTTATGTGCAACGCAAAGCTGGAGTTTTAAAACAAGCTTTTGACAACAAAAACAATCCTTTAAGACAGTTTATTTTAAGGTAGAATATAAATGAAAAATGGAAATTGAAAGAGGCAAATAAAGTGATTTATTTTTTTATATAAACAAAAGAAATTGAAAATGGGGGGACAGAGATCTGCTGTCCAAACAGGAAACAGCCCTGAGCCAAGGTGACATCATATATAAACTCTCCTCTCATGTTCACAGTAAGGGGCCCAAACACGAGTGTCCGGACTACGTCAGCGCCGGCGCCAACAGCTGCCACTTCGACAGCAGCCACACGTCCATTTGGAAGATCTACTGCTTGAACGTGACCGCCGTCACCGCCCACAGGAACTACACTTCCCAGGAGCACTGCCTGGACGTGGCAGAGATAGGTAAGGACGGGTGGGGATGTCGACAGGCTCGATCTGATTCTCCAAACTGTCGTTTTGAAGGTGATAGTTGTGTAAAAGATGGATTTGAAGATTTTTGAGTGAGGCTTAAAGCAACTACTGCTACCACAGGTACACACAAACCTGTACATAACAGTAATACACATGTATAAATGTTGCATCAGGCACAGTGAGGAGGTGCTGTTCTAGCTCATAATTCATTATACATCATACGGTATGCTTCCACTTTATCTCAATACATTATAGCCAGCTGTCATATTGTGTGGAACTTTTTTTTTATTTTTAGCAGTGTTTCTACACTTCTTTATTCTTAAATTCAACATTTACATACAGTGTCATTACTTCCTTGAGTGACATTCTTTTAAAAACCTGTTCGTGACGTGAATGCATGCGTTGAAAAGCACTTTAATCCTGCTCTCACTTGGGAGGAGATTCTGTATGAAAACAGCACAAATCCTCTGCCAGAGCTTAATCTCATTTATTAGAGACTACGGCTGCTTTGAGTCGCAGCAGAGTTGGAGGTCTGCTGTGTGTCATATATATATATATATATATATATATATATATATATATATATATATATATATATGTGTATATGTACAGTACAGGCCAAAAGTTTGGACACACCTTCTCATTCAATGTGTTTCTTTATTTTCATGACTATTTACATTGTAGATTCTCACTGAAGGCATCAAAACTATGAATGAACACATATGGAATTATGTACTTAACAAAAAAGTGTGAAATAACTGAAAACATGTCTTATATTTTAGATTCTTCAAAGTAGCCACCCTTTGCTTTTTTTGATAACTCTGCAAACCCTTGGTGTTCTCTCAATGAGCTTCATGAGGTAGTCACCTGAAATGGTTTTACCTTCACAGGTGTGCTTTGTCAGGGTTCATTAGTGAAAGATTTTCCCTTATTAATGGGGTTGGGACCATCAGTTGTGTTGTGCAGAAGTCAGGTTGATACACAGCCCGATTGGACAACTGTTAGAATTCATATTATGGCAAGAACCAATCAGCTAAGTAAAGAGAAACGAGTGGCCATCATTACTTTAACAAATGAAGGTCATTCAGTCCGGAAAATTGCGAAAACTTTGAATGTGTCCCCAAGTGCAGTCGCAAAAAGGTAAAAAGGTGTGTCCAAACTTTTGGCCTGTACTGTATATGCAGCCTCGTGTGTGCATCCATGTGCTGTAGAAATCAGTTGTTGAGAGGAGGTCAGGGACGTCGTTCAATCCATCCCCCGCCTGCAGCTAGAGAGAGCGGCGCCCTCGCCGTTCCACAGGCTGCTGTGAGACTGAAAAGTCATTCCTCACGTGTTGATAGAAAATAACCGCATCGGAGGATTGTTTTTTTATTATCAGTCAATACTTAAGTCTATAAATAAATGTTTCAACGCTCAAAAACAAACATTTTTAAACTATAATCATGTTAAACAGAGATAAGAAGCAGATAACGAATTAACTGTCAATAGTTGTTGATTTGTTTTCCCAAGATAGACTAAATGATTGGTTATCTAAGTCTAAAATGCAGCCTGGTACTCACTTTGAACGTGTGTTTAACACCACAATGATTATTCAAGCCTCATCTTTATACAGGATTCAAATATTTAAATTGGAATAAAACAATAAAATTGAAAAGTAAGAGTAGCCCTTAAGTAGGACATGGAAAACACAGTTATATTGTATTTATTGAGGGTAATGCAAAGGTAAAATAAAAATGAAACTGTAACTGACTTACACCAATTTAAATGTGATGGTTTGAGGAGTAAGAACAACTTGCCAAAAGAAACCCAGAGTAATATATTGCATGATAGCATGAGCATGCAGCAGTTTAAAGTAAAAAGAAGCATATCTGTAAATATAAACATACATAATATGAATAATAAATGAACCCCAGGAGGTTAAACAAGTGAAGTAAACAAGGTTTTTCCCTGCTGCATGAATTATAGAGGACATCATGTCATTTCAACAACACATCCTGCTCAGTTTTAAAGATTTAAAAGATTTACAACAACATGCCTTGTGAAGCAGTTAATTCACTTCATGTATGAATAAGTAATGGTAAACATAATACATAAATACATTATACATAAATCATCTTCAGGGCCTCCACCAGAGAGGATTTCTGCGAGCATATGAGGAGTTTGTAAGCGTGCAGAAGCATTCAAAAACATCTCTGTGTGTGTCTGTGTGGTCCGCAGTTCAGACCGAAGCGCCGGTGAATCTGACCTACGTGCTGACGGATGCCGGCGGGGATGAAATGGGCCACAACGCGCTGCTGTCCTGGACGTACCCGGAGCCCTCGCACCTGCAGTACGGCTGGATCACGCTGGTGTACGAGCTGCAGTACAGGAGGGTCACTGACAGCGACAACTGGAAGGTACAGGCACTAATAATGATTTCATTTGTCTGATAAAGTAGGCAAGAGGAAGAAAGATGAACTGACAATGGCTAAAAGTTGGTCTGTCGTTGAGCTGATAACAAAAGATATATTCAATTTAAGTTGATGAACTGCAGCTGTCAGAGAGACGTAGACGGGTACGTTGAGACCAGAAAAGTGATCCGGCGATTCGCCACAGGGTTGTGCGGCTGTGGGAGTGTCACTTAAATCCCCCATTTGTGTGACATCCTGTTGTGTTCTTTAACCCCCCACAGTGGAGCACAAGTCGACTTTATATGTCACAGTTACTGTTTTCCGTCAGATGGTTTATAGATCTCCGTTTTCGACCGCACTTGAAGGCAGCTTCATTTTCCGGAGAAAGAGAGAAAGAAAAGAGACGGAGGGACAGAGGAAACAGTCAGCTGTTCCACAAACTCCTGGGCAGCTCACAGCTTGTGTTTGGTGTTTTAAAAAACTTGTCTTGTGGCAGAGATAGAGGCAGTGATGTTTCCTATTTCCTGTACGGGACTCTCACACCGCCTCAAAACACTCTGACAAGTCTGAGCGCCGGTCACATGACTGGCCACCGCAGCAGGACGTCGGGTTGCGTTTCGCCAAAAGTTGAATCTGGCTTAACTTTCCGCATTTAAGGTGTTATTATGAGTAAAAACACTCAAAATGTACAAAGGAAAGGCTTTGTTACTTTGTCACAGGGTTACACTAGATTGTAATTTTTTTATGGGTAAAAACCTAATGGGTAAAATGTACTATTAGCATTAAAACTTCTGGCTTGTTAATTAAGACCCTTTCAATTAGCTGTTATTGATGTTATTCGGTTAATTCTAACTGGAGTTTACCATTTAAAACCTCCCAAATTGGTTTTAAAATCCTTAAAAATGCCTTTATTACATCACAAAATCCTTAAAAATGCCTTTATTACATCACTATCAATGCTGCTTTATGCCAAAGAAATGAAGGGATTTGATTTCCTAGTACATAATTGCTGTTTGTTGAGTGTTTTGTGTCCTCAGAAATGTAAAGAATAAAGAGTTATAAATCTGATACTAATTCCACGTGATCAGACAGTTTGATCGGTGATATACACAGTATGTGATAGGTGTGTGTGCGTGTGCGTGTGTGTGTGTGTGTGTGTGTGTGTGTGTGTGTGTGTGCGTGTGCGTGTGTGTGTGTGTGTGTGTGTGTGTGTGTGTGCAGGTGAAGTATCCTGTGCGGGAGCCCCACGTGGAGCTGCTGGGCCTCCCCGTCGGAGACTACGTGGTGCGGGTTCGCTGCCGCTCGCACAACTACGGCCTGTGGAGCGACTGGAGCTCCACGCGGCTGATGAGCATCCCCGCCAGGCCGCCTGCAGGTACGCCGCCTGTTTCCATGACAGCAGAGATGGCACCATGATAACGATTAATTACGTTTTTTTTAGGATTGACTGCCGAGTTGTTGTTGTTATGAAAGTTTTTATAATGAAATGTAACTGTAACGTTTATGTTGAAGCAATCGGCAGATTCTGTGGAGTTTTTTTATGCGGCTGTCCCAATGATGTGTGGTTAAAACCTGCAGGGAAACTCCTGGTGCTGATGTGTGTGTGTATGTGTGTGTGTGTGTGTGTGTGTGTGTGTGTGTGTGTGGTGTGCGTGCGGTGTGCGTGTGTGTGTGGTTTAAACCTGCAGGGAAACTCCTGGTGCTGATCCTGGTGACAGGAGTCGGGGTCGTGGCTCTGCTGGTTTTCGCCTTCGGTATCGTTCCACAAAGCAAGAGGTGAGGAAGAGTTTATATGCTTTTTATATTTAAGAGAGACACTAAGGGTGAATGGGGGAAATATTTTAACTAACGTCACCATGAAACTTCATAAGTTGATTACTTACATTAAGACACATTTTATCTGTTATTAAGTTTTCTAAAATGTCTTGTTTAAATGTACAAATAAAGATTAGAAGGCAACACACACCTCTCCTTTGTGAAGAAAATGAAGCTTTTTCTTTATAAATGTGTCCTACTTTGCATACATCTGGATTCATTTTGTTAAAATAATAGAGTCAAAGGTTTTTACAGCGGGGTTTTGGATATCTCTTTTTATCACTCCATACATCAGGAAATACTTCAGTCATAAAAATAATTCTCTACATGTTTTTATGAATGAAAAGTTGTATAAATCAGGCTGTGAATGATATGTGAATGCAGCCCTGTGTAAAAGCTTTCAGACTATAGAGAGGAATGAAAAAGGAAAGTTGGGTGTGTGTAAGTGCTGCTGAACTGGAGATTGTTGGCTCAGAGAGACAAAACCTATCATCTATATTATAGTGACATTATAGTTCTAATGTTAAAATATACAAATGAAAAAAAACCTTAGAATGTAAAAACCTTCCTGGGGTGTGAAAGTAGAAGCATGTGACTGAAAATGAGTTCACGCTTGAGTAGTAATACTATCTATACTACTAATACTATCTATACTAATAATACTATCTAATCTGAGGATACTTCGTCTCTTCAGAATAAAAGACTACTTCCTGCCGCCCATTCCAAAGCCGCGGATCCTCGGCATCGACCCGCTGCTCCTGAAGGTAACACACACACACACACACACACACACACACACACACACACACACACACACACACACACACACACACACACACACACACACACACACACACAAACACACACACACTTATTTTATTCCTTTGTCTCATTTCCATTCTTCTCTCCCTTTAATTTCTCTCCATCTTTTCTTGTATAATACATCCTTTTCTTTCTCTTCTCCCCCGTACATTTAGTTTTCTCTCTTCTTTTCCTCCTCCTCATTTGCTCCATTCCCTCTTTCTTCTCCTAAATTTTCTTCATTTTATTTTTTTATTTTCTCCAACTCCTCTCCTTTCTCCTCCTTTCTCTTCGTACCTATCACCCTCTTCTGCTTTCTCTTTCTCGCCTTTCATTCCTACTTTTTTACTGTGTGATTGCTCTTTTCTCTCCGTTTTTGCTTACACATTCCTTCTTTAATTTGTATTTTCTTTTCATTTATCTTTTCTTCTCTCTCCCTCTCTTCCGCCCCCAGAAGGGGAACTTGGATGAAGTCAACCGTCACTTCAGTAACTTCCACAGCTACAGACCCCCGAGCTACACAGAGGAGGTCTGGGAACACGTCAGCGCCAATGACGTCTATCTGGCCCCGCCGAAGGACTGCGGCGTCCCGGGAGAGCCCACGGACCAGGAGAGGGACGCCCTGATGGCGCCGTGCGGCAGCGTGACGCCTATGGCGGCCCATTGCAAGCTCACAGCCAAGCAGCTGACGTTGTACGTGCATAGCCTGCCGCCCTACTGCTCCTCGCCGCCCGACGCCTTCGCCCCGACGCTGGACGTGTCGGCGCCGTGGCTGCGGCCAGAGATCGTGTCTCTGCCGGGGACGGAGTACAGCGTGATGGGGCATCCACGCCTCCCTGCTCCCGACGCTACTCCTGACGCCACCAGCTGCTCGCCACAGAGCTTCTACACCTGCGTGCAGCTCATGAATGAAAGCGGCGAGGTGCACCTGGTGCCCTGCCTGCCGCCGCCGGCGTACGGCCGCGAGTTCCCGCCTCTCCCCAGGTCCAAATCAGACGCACGGGAGAAGGAGGCCAAGAAGAAGAAGCTGGCCGACAGCCGAGCCAGGACAGACGTGATGAAAGACGGAGGCGAGGCTGAGAGAGGCGAGGCGGCGGTCCCTCTGCTGCCCGTTGCTGTCGATAACAAAGGCTAAGCCCCAAAACCACAAATACTGTGAAACCTGTTGCCGTGGTCGCAGAGAGAGAAGAGCACCTGGGGGTCTTTAAAAACAGGAAGTGTTCCTGCAGGACGTCTTTTTTTATTTTGTCCCGACTGTGTTGAAAACACGTCAACTAACTCTGAGAAACCTAGTTTCTGGTGCAATAAACAGGGCTGAGTTTAGGTGAGTTTGATTTGTAAAAAGTTCCTCTGGACCTCAACTGCTTTCTGTTTTTGGTAACTCTGCTCACCAAACCTGGGGAGATTCACATCAAACCTCAGAGCAGATTTCAAAACTAAATTGTTGCAAACAAGCGCTCCGTCCAGAAGAAGCGAGTTTGACACCTTCACATGAAATGATTTATGGGTAATGAAGTTTGTACACTTTAAAAAAGAAGAAAGAGTGACATACATTCAATTCCAAACCGTCACATTCAGCATCTCGAAGGTCAGGAAGACCGAGATTACCTTGGTATTTTATTCAGCTTTCTTTTGTCTCCGTCTGTGTTTACATGCTTTAATATTCCAGATATTAGCCTTACCTCGTTCTGTATAGTTCTGTATAAGCGTCTTTGCACATTCTTTAATTTCCCTGCTGTGTTCAACAAACTCAAATATCATATTCCAGCTAGCTTCCACACCATTTTCACGTTCAGGACATATGGGCTTGTTCCGTTAATATGCACGCGAAGGCGCGTCCATGTGCCAACTCATTAGTTTGATTATCCTGAACATGAAAGGAATATGAATGTCTCACTCTGTCTCATGTTCTCTCTCTGGGAGCTTTAGAGTCCCACACATGTTCAATCCAACAAAACACAACTCAGTCAGGTCAGGAACACCGAAAAAGTTACACATCCTCAGGAAAACGCCAGCTGTGAATTTAAGCTGGATTTCTGTTCGTCACGCTGGTTTTCATATAAATATATTCCATAAATCGGTCACTGTGTTTTCTGAACTCTTCAAACTGGACCAGTTTGGAAGTAGCAGCCTCTCTGATTAAAAAAGCATCATTTATTTTTTTAATGGGTCATTTTAACACTTTTGACTTGAAGAAGGAAAATCTTTTTCTGTTCTATTTTACAAGTTCAGCCCCTCTGCACCTTCGTCAAGAGTATTTTCCTTTCTTCTTCTTTCCTTCTTCAAGTCTGAGATATAATCCAACGCAAGTGCATCGACTTGTTGGATGTGCGAATTGTTTCTTTGTGAACACATTTAAATTTACACTATTACAAAAAGTATTTTGTATATTATATCATATAGATGCTGAATAACCAACCTCAGGTAGTGTTTTCTATTTATTTCTAAAAATGGAAGTATTTTGGATTAAATTTACCCAACAAATTCAACATTTCTAAAACAAAACGACACCTTTTGTAGTAAGTTTTCTCCTCCTATCCTCACGTTTCTGAGACTGTAATGAAGAAGAGGAGGAGGAGGTGGAGGCAGGATAAGAAGGATGTTAGAGAGTAAAACAAACCTGAACCTTTCCAGCTTAAAAAGTCCAAAACGTGATGTAGTTTTAAACGTCAGCAGCTGGATACTTTAACCACAGTGGTACCGTCAGTGTGTGTATTCATTCTCAAAGTATTCATTCTATAGGTACCGTGTTGATGGAGTTGCTCTCAGGCAGATTGAGGTGCTAATCTGGGATCAATGGTAAGTTATATTGACCCAGATGGTCCAGAAAGAAAGAAAGAAAGAAAGTAGACTCCACTGTATTTCTCTCACTGCTGTTGCCGTTAGATGTCGTGCTGTATCTTCTCGTGCCTGTATGTGCCTTTTTTTCACAGAGCAGTATTTGTTTAACTCCTCACCGCCTGGAAATGCTTTCATGTGAGGAAAATGGTTATATGACTCTTTGTATATATATATATACGTACACATATACATATATATTAGGGCTGTCCTCGACTAAAGATCTTCTTAGTCGACTAACCAACAAAACGATTTTGTGTCGACTAATGGATTAATTGATTTAATCGACAGATCTCCACAAAGAATCATGTTAAAGCACCACTTTAAATCTTGTTTACCAGAGATGTCCTCAGAGGTTTCTTGGAAATAAATCATTCAGCATGAAAAAGCATAAAAAATGACAAAACTCTTCATGGACTAAGACTAAAGCGACCGATTGGTCGACTAATTGTCTGAGAGGAAGCAGCCCTAATATATAAACGTGTGCTGTGTTGAACATGTATTAAAAACCTGCTCAGTGTCCATTTTTTCACCTTTTATTGTGACAGAACCACTAATACCACTGAACTTTCTTCTTGTCAGACAAAAGCACTTTGGATTATATGCAATAAAAAGTGAAAACGCAGCTCAAACGTGTGCACGGCTCATCTTTCATAACTGCTTAAAGAAATGATTGTTTTCCATTTTTCTCTCACCCTAACCAACAGGTTTTATAACGTCATATTAAAATACTGAGAAGCACAGTTAAGGTTGGCAGGTAGGAGAAGTTAGACCTTTTATCTTAGAGAGGGAAACGTTCTGCTCCTTTCTACTCGTACTCTTCTACATCTCAGAGGGAAATACTGAACTTTTACTGCATTACATTTGTCAGGCGATCACAAACCGAAATCAGTTAACGCCTTATTATGCTCCTATTTGGACGATTAACTTTCAGCTGGATATTTATTTTTTCTCTGTTTGATTCAGAAGATGTGTTGCCGCTAAAAGCACTTTTCCATTATTCATCTGCTCCAATGAAGAAAAAAAGAAAAACATGCACTGAGTCAGGGTTTCATGTGGTCAATTGCTCTATTGTGTGGGTGTGTGTGTTCTGAGGTTATAAATAGAGCCGATTGTCAGATGACTTGCGATAAACAGAGCAGTGTTCAAACTCATGAGATAAAGTTGTTCCTGTCGAGAGCAACAGCTCTGCAGAGGACAGAAACAAAGCAACAACAAGTGAAGCCAACTTTAAATAATAAATACAATGTTTAGCACTTTATTTTAAAGTAAATGAAACTCTAATCATTCCCTGAAAATGTCAGTTCACCAAATCACAAACACCACAAGTCAAATATACAGACAGAAGACGAGATCAACGCTGCAGTACAAAGACATAAACCTGGCCACTGCATACCAAATGAAATAGATGAAATACAACCATTCTGTCAAAAAAAAAAAAAAAAAAAAAAAAAAAAAAAAAAAAAAAAAAAAAAAAAAAAAAAAAAAAAAAAAAAAAAAAAAAAATGATAAGAAAGTAAGTAAAAAAATATATAAAAAAAAAAAAAAATTATTTTAAAAAAAAAAAAAAAAAAAAAAAAAAAAAAAAAAAAAAAAAAAAAAAAATATAAAAAAAATATTTTTTTTTTTTTTAAAAAAAAAAAAAAAAAAGGGAAGTTTGACATGGACAGATTGTAGGTATGAAAGAAGCACAGAAGAAAAGTATAGAAGAAAGAAAGGTAGAAAAGGAAGGATTAGATGAAGGATAGGAATTAGTAAGGAAAGAAAGGAAAAAAAGAAAGTAGGAAAAAAAAAAAAAAAAAAAAAAAAAAAAAAAAGAAAAAGAGAAAAAGAAAGGACAGAAGAAAAACCAAAGAAGGAAAGAAAACGTATAAGGAAATGAAGAAAGTGACAGATTGGAGGAAGGAAGAGAAGGATAAAAGAAACTTGAAGGACAGAAAAAAGCAAAAGGAAGTCAGAAAGAAGAAAAGATTGGAGGATGGAGACAGGACAGTGGGAAAGAAGGAAGTAAAGAAGCAAAGAACTTCAGGCACAAAAGAAATAAAAGAAGAAAGGAATTGGGAAGGAAGGACAAAAGAAATGGAGGAATAAGGATGGGAAGGAATGACAGAAGGAAAAGAAAAGAAGTACCAGAACTTCAGTTCTATATGTTTTATATCTTTATCTCTGGAGTTAAAGTAGTCAATAACCTGCAGCGGGGGTGTCGGGTGTCTGTACAGGCCGGTCTTCTCTCTCTCTCTCTCTCTCTCTAGTGTCAGTCTGACGGCCGCTGGCTGCTGACCACCACTGTGACCAGCCGAGGTAGGAACACACACACTCTGTGACCCTTACATCCATTCCTTGTTCATTTATTTCATTATTCGATTCACTTGGGCCATTTCCACACACACACACACACACACACACACACACACAC
Source organism: Perca fluviatilis (assembly GCF_010015445.1). Classification (NCBI taxonomy): domain Eukaryota; kingdom Metazoa; phylum Chordata; class Actinopteri; order Perciformes; family Percidae; genus Perca; species Perca fluviatilis. The sequence goes on along the minus strand of NC_053135.1, from coordinate 2,208,556 downwards.
ACACTTCTGACTTTGTATTTCTGTTTCTTAACTCCCTCCTTTTCCTTTTTTCCCTTCTTTTAATATTTCATCCTTTTCTTTCTCTCCTGGTACTTTTTGCTATTCTCATTTTTCTTATTTTCCTCCTCTCTCCTTCCTCTTCCTCTTTTTAAGTAAACTAATCAATTAGCCGATTGACAGAAGATAAATGTGAAACTGTTTAGTAGGGCTGCTTCCTCTTAGTGGATTAGTCAACTAATCGGACGTTTTGGTCCTAGTCGACTAAGGTTGCACAGAGTCTACCAAACTAGAGGTGTGAACGCACCCTGAAATGCCTTTAGTCCATCAGTCATTTTTAATGCTGAGTGATTTGTTTGTCTGAGCACATCTTTGTGGAGAAACTCCACAAAAAAAAAAGTTTTACAGATATGTCGATCAACTATTCTCAATATAACTCAAAATCTTAGTAATCTGAGTTTCAGTCAACTAAATATTCCTTTAATTTCATGTTGAAGTCATTCTTCATGTAAAAACATTTGATAGTGGGATGCCTGATAGCTCACCTGGTGGAGCGTGCCCCATATACAGAGGCTTGGTCCTTGCTGCAATGGCTGCCAGTTTGATTCTGACCCTTTACTGCGTGTAATTCCCCCTCTCTCTCTCTCTCTCTCTCTCTCTCTCTCTCTCTCTCTCTCTTCCCCTTTCCTGTCTTCAGCTGTCCTATCTCATAAAGGCCTAAAATGCCCTTTTGTTCTTTTAATGAAATAAATACCGGTAATTGTAATTTAATAAATGAAAGTGTTTTCTTATCAATGGAAGGAAGGCTCTTGTTTGCCATGGCGTCGCCCAGTCAGAGCGGGGAGCAGAGTGATCAGAAGGTTCCTGATGGAGAGGAGGAGGAGGAAGAGGAGAGGAGCGTCCGAGGAGTGCAGTCTCATTACCTGCGCTGCCCGTCGCCCAGGTACGAGACCTGAACCTTTAAACACAACACATGTATGACATCGTCAGCTAATAAATACATGTTATTGTTAATGTAAAAAAGGCGTATTAGAAGATTTTTCAAATGAAAGTCTTTAGCCTGTTTGTTCCCCGTGAGGTTTAATTTGTGATATAACTGTTATATAAAGTTCCTTTTTTCCCTCCTCTGTTGAAAGCTTCTCAATGGCATCAGAGTCCAGGTTCTCCATGATCTCGGGCTCCGACGCTGCCAGCATCTTCATGGAGCCCATCCACCTCTCCTCCGCCATCGCCGCCAAGAAGATCATCAATGAGGGTGAGACCCACAGCCTGTAGAGTTTTAATCTCGCCACAGATGCATTCTGGGATAGGAGGAAAAAAACTGGGTTGTTTGCATATGTTTACTTCGTCCGCAGCAATACCACCAATCGGTCCCAAAACGTCCCAGTTAGAGGAAATGCCCTCAACATATTCTCTGTAAATCTTTACAGTCATTCCCTGAAACAACCAAGCAGGCCTGCCTTGTTGCACCATCCAAAATGTTGTTTCCTGAAGCGGATGTAGTTTGAAAACTACAACACACAGAGAGTGGGAGGAGAGGGACAAAGATGTCAGGCTTTATCCCGGAAATGTACTTCCGTTGCCCCAGACTAGTGGTGTTTTAACTCGTGTTCTGACCTTCCTGTTGAGATATTTGCCTTTGATTCTGAGCAGCTTCTGTTAAATCCAGCTCAAAGCACACAGCGACAGAAACTGTGTTTATCTGCTGGAAGTGAGACTGAATTCTGGTGTGCAGTTATTTAATAACATTTAGTTTTCATTCATCAGTTGTGAAGTCTATAAAATGTAGTCTATATCCTTTGCGTTACACTTCCGGGATTGCTCCGGTGCTGCAGGAAATTCCACCGGATGCATGTCTTTTCTGTTTCCTTCCTCTTTCTTTGTGTTGGCGTTCTAACCTCCGGTGGATTTGTGAGGACTATGGTTAACTGCTCCTCAGATCTCTGCAGGGTAAATCCAGACAGCTAGCTAGACTATCTGTCCAATCTGAGTTTTCTCTCGCACGACTATTTTACAGCGGCTCTGTGCGGAGTTTAGCACCGCCCATGACGATTCTGATTGGTTTAGAGAAATGCTATTAAGTGGTCAGGTTAGCTCAGTGGGTAGAGCAGGCGCACATATATAGAGGTGTATTCCTTGACGCAGAAGGTCCAGGGTTTGAGTCCGACCTGGACGATTTCCTGCATGTCTTCCCCCTCTCTCTCCCCTTTCACATCTAGCTGTCCTTTCCATTAAAGGCTGAAATGCCCTCAAACTAATCTTAAATAAAAAGAAAGAAATGCCATTAAACCAGAGCACGTTTTCCTCCCATACCCGAATGCTGTGTGGAGTAGCCAGACCCTCCTTCAGCGCACTTTGGAGGAGGGTCTGGCAAAGCGAGACTAATGAAATGTTACATGATGTTTTAAGACTGCTGATTTACAGTAAACTTTTGATTAGGTTATAAGTCAGTGGCCCTAGACTCACAGAATAATGCGAATTTAATCGATTATTTGAACTGAAGTATCAAATCAGTAGGGCTTCTTTTCATTGTCGATTAATCTTTATTTTCTGCTTTCTCTAAAAAGTCAGTAAATGGTGAAAAATGTGGATCAGTGTTTCCCAAAAGCCCAAGATGACGTCCTGAAATGTCTGGTTTGGGCCACAACTCCAAGATATTCAGTTTACTGTCACAGAGGAGAGAAGGAACTTGCAGGTCCTGCAATATAACTTTATGTTATGGCCCTGTTTTATAGAGCTTCACTGTCTCAAAATCTAATTCAAAGACTTTTTATTTCAGTTGGTTTTGTGCTCATGTGTTTTCTTTCTACATGAAGTGGTTTAAATCACACATACAGGTCTTTGTGTGAGAAAATGTGCAGGAGAGGGGAAGCATTCATGATTTCTGAGTCTACATTCAACGACTCTAATTTGGTCAAGCACTCTTCAATTACAGTGAATCCACTTTACATCCCCTCCGCTCATTACCGAGTGGAAGCGTTCTTGACTGAGCGGGAGTCGCGCTGATTGAGGAAATTAGCTCATATGACACATCTCAGAGCAGCTGCGTTACTCTAGTGGCAGCTTTAATGGACGATGCATGTTTCATCTGCAGGGAGGACGCTGACGCTTTAATCAGGATTTTGTTTTTGTGTAGCTTTACAGCATTCAGAGAGATCAGGAACATGTGCGTTTTAAAATGCACCCTGTATCTATTCATACCATCATGCAGTTTGTCCTGTAGGACGACAGTGAGAGTGCAGCACGTGTTGGGGTTCATTCCCCGGCCACAGGGAGCTGAACGTCCACATCTTTATGAAGTATTCATGCATAGGAACAGAGAAACATGTTTCAAATAGCTCGGTGCATGGTTGCTCTGAGCAGGTTTAAGAGGGTTTTGTCACAAAAAAAAACACAAAAGTGAAGTTCTGCAGCTGCTCAGAAAAGTGGTGAGATCTGCTGCTGATCTCAAAGCTACTTATTGGACCTTTAGTTATTATATTCTTCTTGTCAATCAACTGTTTTCATGTTTAAGAATTTGCAAGTGAATATTAAGTCTTCTTGGGCTCAGCAATCAGTTGGGCACCTGATTCTTATTGTATTTTTATTCCTGAGTTTTAACCCTTTATTTATTCGATGACATATCAACACATTCACCGCTGATCTTGTGCGTATGTCTTTCCTCCTCAGAGCTGCCGCCTCGCAGCGTGCGGGCCGAGTCCGTCTCAGAGTCCATGCTGGAATCCGCCGAGCAGCTGATGGTGGAAGACCTCTACAACCGGGTAAAAGACATGATAGACGACCGCAGCCCCTACAACACCCCATGTGTGCTGGACATCCAGAGGGCCATGGTGCAGGACCGCCTGGAGGCTGCCAGCAACCCCGTGGACGAGGTGTGGCCCAACATCTTCATAGCCGAGAAGTGAGTCCAACAGATGTTCAGAGGAAGCAAACAGCATCTTGTCTTATAACAACTAAATGTCCACTTACTGGCTTGTTCTGCAGCTTTCAGCCATCAGTGAATGGAGTTTGCTCACTTGTTTTGCTCTCTTGAAAGACGTGAAATGGAAAGTTTGGACGTCTACACTTCCACACAACGCAGCAAACTCTAGTAGCTGATGAAGACCATGTTTTTGGGTCGAAAGCTTCAGAACAAGCTAGTTAAGTGGACCTCAACTGCTGTGTGCATGCTCAAAAATGAACGTCTATGCTTGGTTTTCACATTTCCTTTTTATGCAGGAAAAACATCAACAAGAGCCAGAGCACCATGGTCTTAACATTTTTGTTTGATTGTAATTTAATTCTGTGAAGTAGTTTTTTATTAATTCATTAGGCCTATTAAGTTTTGATGTGTAAATCACATCTAATAAGACAGGACTGGATTGTTTTTTTCAGATCCGTTGCGGTCAACAAGGCTCGTCTGAAGCGAATGGGCATCACCCACATCCTCAACGCGGCCCACGGCACGGGGGTCTACACGGGCGAGACTTTCTACGCCGGCATGAACATCCAGTACATGGGCATCGAGGTGGACGACTTCCCCGACGCCGACATCTCGCTGCACTTCAGGCCCACCGCCGAGTTCCTGGACGATGCTCTGCTGACACACAAGGGTGAGACGTGTGACAAAAAGGAGGTTTTGAACACATTTTATTCCTACTAAGAAATGCCTTCGTCTCCAGATTCCAGGTTGTTGTTGACTTCAGATTAGGGTGCAGAATAAAGGAGACTCTGTTGACTTTCGTCGTCATTGCTGTGGAGCTTCTGCGCTGCAGTTCACGTGGGTTTTTATTCAGTGATTTATTTTATAATATTTCAACAGGGACAAAACACAACATATTCCTTTCAGCAGATAGGGCCGAAAGCGAAATTTCTTAAAAGATCCCTAACAGATAACCCCGAACGTCTTGCCAGCATCGGTGTTTCTGAGAAGAGTTTTTTGAGGAGCACACAGAGAACATCTGTGACTCTGTGAAGAGGATCATGTAACAGTCACAGTGTTGATTGTCTCTTATTCATGGCCGCTGCCTGAAGACGTTGCTTCCCTGTGGAATCAAATTCTTTGAGCAACCTGATCTCACAGAATTCCGTGAAATGAACACGGGCCCTTAACTCTAAATCCGTTCACGGAATTGCAACAAAATCCCTGTTCGCCGAAAAAGAAACACGGGCTTACGTGACACGCGAGAACAACGGAGCGCTTGTGTTCAGGAAAAGGTCATGGGTGGGCTTACGGTTCCGTGCCATACGCGGGACATGCTTAAAAAAAAACACAACTGACAAACGCACGACACACGCGGGACACAAACTGCGCTCTCTTGGGTGAGAGTCCTGTGTTTTACCCATCCACTAACTCCGGCCTTACATACTGCTCACTACCGTGCTATGTCATCTTCTCGTTGACTTTACATTGGCGTTGTTTTCCGTGGTGCCCATTTTACGGAATTCAGTGAGACGCTTTCAACTGTAATGCCACAATCTTGACTTTTACAGAAGATCGTCATATTTAATTCATTCCTACATGTATGCACTGATGATATGATGATTTTCAACTTCTGTTGAGAGTTTTGCTTTTCACAATAAGAGTCTGAATAAATCCGTATTTAAGCCTATTTTGGTGTAGTTTCTATTTTAGTTTAGTTTCTTTGGCATTACAAAATGAGGACAATAAATCCCACACAGCTACAAAAAGGGTAAGACTTCATTTAAACCCCCATATTTAGCATGTATAAGTTATGTTTAAACATTTAATACATGTTATGCTAAAGTTTTATGTAATAAGCACACTTTTGTTGTATTAATAACTGTGTGCTCTGACTTCTTCGTGCTAAATATCTGCGTATGTGTTCATTTAAAAATCTAATATAAATTGGTCAGGTTGTTTTGTGTTCTTGCAGGAAAGGTTCTGGTGGTTTCCATGATGGGCGTCAGCCGCGCCGCTGTCCTGGTGACGTCCTACCTGATGATCTTCCAGCACATGAGCATAATGGAGGCGCTGACGTCCATGAGGAAGAAGCGCGCCATCAACCCCAACGAGGGCTTCCTGAAGCAGCTGAGAAATCTCAACGAGAACCTGATGGAGGAGCGCGACGATGACGACGAAACGCTCAGCCAGTGCTCCGTCATCGATGCACACGCACGCGCTCGCATCTTCGGCGAGGACGCGTGCGACGATGATGAGGATACTGATAAAGAGGAAGAGCAGAGTATGATCGGGGTGAAAGCGCACTCCATCATGATGGAGGAGGAGGAGGATGGAGAAAGCGTGATGAGCAGCGTCGCCTCCTCTGCGGCGGCTGCGGCGCTCCGGAGCGGATTGACGGGAGCGCAGAACGGGCAGGACGGCCAGGGCCCGAGCCGCGTTCAGGAAGAGATCGTACTACCTGAGCAGGCGGGCAGAGAGGACAGCGACGATGAGGACGGCCTCGACAGCATGATCCGCGAGTGGCAGAGGAGGAACGAGAAATACAAGGACGACGACTGGTGGGAGGCGCAGCTGAACAGCGACGCCGAGGATGAGGAATCTCTGGCAGAGGGCCGAGTAAAGCAGACGAAGGAAGGCGTAGACGCCGACGTGGAGAGCGTGACCAGCGAGGACGTACGAGCTGTGAAAGAGCGGTTGAAGCGTCGCGTCAGACGTCCACAGTCAGACGCCATGTCCACCTCCAGCTGCACAAGTTACTCCGACCTCTGGAAGCAGCGGCTGAGGGAAATCGAGGAACAAGCCGCCGCTCGCTACCGCAAGAAGGAGGACGACGAAAGCAGCGAGAGCACCGCCACCGAAGGCGGGAAGAAGAAGATCGATGACGAGGTGGAGAGCATCCTCTCCGACACCAGCTCCATGTACAACTTCTGCCAGAAGAACAAGGAGAAGATGACGGCTCTGGAGCGCTGGCGCGTCAAGAGGATCCACTTTGGCTGGAACAAGAAAGATCGAGAGGACGGCGAGAAGAGCTCCGTAGGAGATGGAGACAAAGGGGACGGCGAAGGAGAAGCCAAGACGCCATCCTTCCAAGATGTCAACCTGACAGCGTACCAGGCGTGGAAGATGAGGCAGCAGAAGCGCCTCGGCGAGGAGAACACGGACGAGATCTTGGAGATGAGTCGGGGCGAGGACTCTGCGACGGTCAAGCGGAGGCAAAGACGCGAGGAGATCCTGGAGCGCTCGAAGAAGAACTTAGAAGAGAGTCAGTCCATATGTGGCTGGGAGAACGAGAGCTGCGTCAGTGGCGGTACGATCCCTCTCTCCGCCTTCTGGGCCGGCGCCGGCGTCACAGGCCCGCCAAGCGTCGCCAACGATGACAACATGTCCATGCTGAGCGGCAGGTCGTCTGTTATATCCTCAGTTTCTCAGGCTCGCAGCTTGAGATCAGCGCAGTGTGTGAACCCCATGACACTGGTTCCTCCGATCCTCCCAGTTCCTCCTGTGCAGGGCCCCGGAGGGGAACCCATGGTCAATCTGGCCAGCATTCAAAACTGGATCGCTAATGTCGTCTCTGAAACCATCAAGCAGAAGCAAAGCGAGATGAGCCTGCCTCCTCCGTCACGCGCTGGATCGGAGCTTAGCTATGGCGGTGCGACGAGCCTGGTGTCAGGCCGAGGCCTGGACGATGACAAAGCGTCCTTGTTGAGCGGTGCTTCCTATTCCAGCGCTCTGTCACAGGGGCGAGGCAGGGCAGCGTCAGTCCTCTCAGCTGGCGGGTCGAGCAGCGCCGCTGGTCTCGCTGGAAGAAGCTCTGCTCTGGGATCCACGCTCGGCTCCACTCTGGGCTCCAAGAAAAACAAGATCACCACCACCAGCGTGCCTCTGTTCAGCCTCTTCCAGGACCAGGTGGACATGGGAAAACTGGACGCCATGGACAAGGAGATGAAGTCCGAGATGAGGGGCAAGATGGCCTCCTACGAAAAGAAGAAGATCCTGGAGGACAACAAGCGCAGCACGCTCTACAAGAAAAAGAAACCAAAGGAGGACGAAGACGAGGAGGAGGAGAGGAAGAAGAAGGAGGAGGAGTTTCTTGAGGAAACAAAGAAAAAGTCGAAACCTGCGAGGACTTTCGGCCTTTCTGGGTGCCTGAATCTCAACCCTGCGCTGGAGAAGGATAAGAACACCAGCATCGACGACTGGCTGACGAGCGTTCGGCCTCCCCCGAGGAAGCTGACCTCGGCAGCCGACGCCGGGCCATCGGAGGATCCCTACGACGACCTCGATGCCTCCGCTTCAGAATTTGACTTCTCGAGCCGCAGGGCGTCCTATGCTGTCGACGACGAAGAGGAGGAAACGTATGGCGTCGCCTCCAGATACAGGTCAAGGTTACACGAGGATGTGTCAAGTGACGACACGTGCAACGGTTTCCCGCAGTCCCACAGCTACAGCCGGGCGTACGGCGAGACCGACGAGGGGACGGAGAGCTACCACGACCTCAACACAAAGAGGAAGTACGCTCACCGCTCGCGATACGAAAGCAGCGAGACGGAAGTGACGAGGAGTAGGAGGGAGGAAGTCAACAACGAGGAGGAGGAGGACGACATCGCCACCTTCATCGCCCAGACCAGGCAGAGGGCCAGAGCTCGGGCCGCCGCCGAGGCCGAAGACGACGACGACGAGGTGCTCGCCGCTTGGAGGGTGCAGCAGGAAGCCAAATCACAGAGCAGAGGTGAACCTTAGAGGAAACTACTGATGCAGTTTTAGGAAATAAGAGTAAAGTGTGCTGCTAGTTCAAACTCATCGTGGACTTTAAATCTGAAGAATTTAGGTTAAAACATGTATTTTGCAAAACACCTAAAAATCTATTGAAAACAAGTGCACTACTGTTTTAGAGAAAATGAGCACTTTTATGCATCACAACTTTATAAGGATGAATATTTGGAGCCTTGTTACTAATAAAACTAGTTAACTCCAAAATGAAGGCTTTGGTTGCACCACCGCTGAATGTAAAACTGATATTTTCATTGAAGATGATGTGAACCTCTTGAAAAACAAATCAAATCCTGTTTGTACTGTTATGTTATTTTATTATTGAAATAAATGTTTCGACAAATGATGACTCATGATTTTTATACATTTAATTTATTAGACTCCACATTACTAAACAACTCACCGTGATAACGCTAAATCACAGCGGACAAAAACAGTTTTACAACAATTTAAGATGATATCTATGTTAGATAGGTAGTAGGATATAGGATAAGGACGTAGATGAGCAGGAAATGCTGCTTTTGGAGAAACGTTTATATTTTCATTGTTTTCTGCAGCAAATGCACTAGTGGTATTCTTACTTTTTAATAAACTGTAAAATATTTCTACATTCAACAAACAGCTCTGTAGGGAAGACCTATTTATATTTGTGTCCTTTTTGGACAATTTGACTCCAATTTCGGTTTCTTTTCTTTCTTTCTTGCCTTCTTACTTTCTTTCTTGCCTTATTTCTTTCTTTCTTTCATTCTTTCTTGCCTTTTTTCTTAAGAAAACATGTGGATCATTTCCTGGAAAGATGACTCCTAATTCTGCTAACTTTTGGTTATTATGAAAGATATTTGTGGCCTGCTGAACATGCTCGTGACTCTGCATGACGCTGAAATCAAGTCTACGAGCTGTAATAAACATTAGACCTCCATCTGTAAGAAACATTAGACCTCCATCTACAGGACTTTGGGGGAAGTGCTTTTGATATCTTTGGAGAGATTTAAGGTGATATGATACACTGATATTTATTGACTAAACAACACATTATTATAACTCTTTTATCATTTAGAGGAATATTCAAATGATTAAGGATTTTTGTAAACCTTTTCTTTTACTTTTGTATTTCTTTCTGGAAAATGGGTTTATTTGAGAACCGTGTAGCTGTGTGCTACAGTAAAGATGGGAAGAAATGGTGACATAATGCAAACACACATGAGACTGTAACACTCATTACAGATTATTGCGAAGCTTTACATGCCACAGTTGGATAAATCACTGGGAATGTTGATCTTTTATTCTTTTCTTTTTATATATATCTGTACTTTAGCTAAAATTAAAATGCAGGACTTTCAGTTGCAACTGAGTACTTAACATTGTGATGTTGGTGCTTTTACTTTAAATAAGTATTTCTTCCACCAGTACAATATGTTTGCATGGTAGAGTAGAAGTAAAGCAGCAAGAGAGAGAGAGATCATACCTTAAAGATTAAAGTATTACAAACCCGGGGCCTAATACGTGGCCTTCACGTCACCAGATTGAGAAATGATGTGTTTCTGCCATTCAGCGTTAATGAAATCCTTTGTGAGTGTGAATGCTTTCATAACAAGTGCTGTGGGACAAATGCAGGTTTATTTCTCTCACTCCGTTTTTTCAAACTGAGCAGCTGTTTTTCCCTGCTGTCCTGCATCATGGCGAGCTGGTGGACGTCTGCAGACAGCCTGGACCTGGAGGAAAACTCCATAGTGTCTCGGCTCATTCAGGCAGTCGGCCTGTTTGGAGATATTCTGTCTTTGGAGGACACGATGCTGTCTGAAGACAACAGAGAGGAGGACAACACTGACGGGACTGCTTCAGGGGAGGAGGAGGGTGCTCGACAAGCAGGAGGCAGAAAGGTAGAGGATGAAGTGATGATGGAGGAAGACAGAGAGGAGGAGGAGAAGGAGAAGGATGGAGGAGAGCAACAGGTTGAAGACTGGAAAGATACAAATGAGAGCAAAGAGGAAGAAGATTTTCAACAAGGAGAAAAAGAGAAAGAAGGCGATAAAGGTGCCAAAGATGATGGAAATGTTGAAGTAGAGAAAGAAAAGCAGGTAGAAGTAAGAGAAGAGGAGGATGAAGGGACAGAAAAGGTGGAGGAGGAAGAGGTGGAAGAAAAAGAGGTACATGGAGGAGATGAAGAGCAAGATATTAAGACTGAAAAGAAGAAAGGAGAGGTTTGTGAGAGAGAAAACAAAGATGAAACGGCAGAAATGATGGAGAAAGTAAAGGAGGTAGAGGACGAGAAAGGGGAGGAAAATGTAGAGAAGCAAGAAGAAAAGATAGATGGAAGAGGGGAAGAGATGCAGGTGTTAGAAAAAGAGGTAGAGGACAAGATAGAAAAAGAAAATGTGGAGGAAAAGGATGAAGCAAAGACTCAAAGAGAGCAAGAGGAAGAACGAAGGGAGAAGGAGGTAGATAAAGAAACAGAAAGACAGGATGAAGAAGAGGATAGAGAACACAGAAATGTAGCAGGAGAAGAAAAAAATGACTTTATAAAAGACGGAGAAGAGAAAGAAAAGGAGGAAGAAGAGGTAGATGAAGAAAGAAAAGAACAAGACGGGGAGATAAAGGAAGAAGAGGAGGAAGCAAAAGAAAAAGAAGATAAGAAGGTTACAGAGGAGGGAAGAGAGGATGACCGAACAGAGAAAGAAGAGGTAGAGGATAAAAGAAAAGAACAAGGGGAGATAAAGGAAGAAGAGGAGGAAAAAGAAAAAAAAAAAAAAAAAGAAAAAAGAAGGTTAAAGAGGAGGGAAGAGGGGGACAAAGAAAAAAAAAAAGGGGAGGGGAAAAAAGAAAAAAACCACCAAAGGAGATAAAGGAGAGAGGGTATGAAAGGGAAGCAAAAAGATAAAAAAGAAGGTTAAATAAGAGAGAGAGAAGTAAAAAAAAAATTGGTTATGGAGGATGGAAGAGCAGAAAAGGAGAGGGAGAGTCATGATGAAGACAAGGTTGAAGAACAGAGGGAGGAAGAGATGGAGGGAAAAGAAGTAAAGGAGGTTACGGAGGAGGGAAGAGGGAAGAGAAGGGGGGAAAGAAAAGAGAAAAAAAAAAAAAAAAAAAAAAAAAAAAAAAAAAAAAAAAAAAAAAAAAAAAAAAAAAAAAAAAAAAAAAAAAAAAAAAAAAAAAAAAAAAAAAAAAAAAAAAAAAAGAAAAAAAAAAAAAAAAGAGAAAAAAAAAGAAGAAAAAAAAAAAAAAAAAAAATGAGGTAGAGAAAGAAGAAGAGATGGAGGATACAGGAGAAAATGAGGTAGAGAAAGAAGAAGAGATGGAGGATACAGGAGAAAGGGAGGTAGAAAAAGAAAAAGAGATGGAGGATACAGGAGAAAGGGAGGTAGAAAAAGAGATGGAGGATACAGGAGAAAATGAGAAAGAAAAAGAGATGGAGGACACAAGAGAAAAGGAGGTAGAGAAAGAAAAAGAACAGGTTGATGGAAAAGAAGAGATGGAGAAAGAAAAACGAGAACAACAGATTGTTGGAAAAGAAAACAAGATAGAGGAAAACGGAGAGAGAGAAGTAGGGAAAGTAGAAAAAGAACAACTGATTGTTGGAAAAGAAAAAGAGACAGAGGGAGAAAGAGAGGCAGAGAAAGAAAAAGAAGAACAACAAATTGTTGGAAAAGAAAAAGAGATGGAGGGAGAAGGAGAGGCAGAGAAAGAAGAAGAAGAACAACAGATTGTTGGAAAAGAGATGGAGGGAGAAAGAGAGGCAGAGAAAGAAGAAGAACAACAACAGATTGTTGAAAAAGAGATGGAGGGAGAAGGAGAGAATGAGGTAGATCCAGCCAACCATCTCGATGGATCAGATTCCTATGAAGAAGAGAAAGGCTCGGCCGCTGCCAGCCAGCCCAACGGGGACATTTATCCCACATGGCCGAGCCACCACAAAGAGCCGCAGACGGAGGGAGCTTCTCTGACACAAACCGCCTCCGTGACAGACCCGAGTCTGAATCTGGGCGAGGAGGAAACACAGAGTTCGGAGGAGCTGGAGCGACTTGAAACGCCGTCGCTGACATCCTCTTCTGGAGGACATCGAGCGGAAACAACAGCTGACGACATCCGAGATATTACACCTGAGCTACGGACAGGTAATCTAGACTCTGAAAGTGGTCTCTGGATGGGGTTTGGTTTTATGAAAATCTTAGCTTAGCGTTTTAACTTTATATTGTTTCAACAGGCTGCCTTAATGTTTTGAGTAGGCCTAAGCTTAACTTGTCCTTAATAGTTTTTTCTGATGTAAAAAAAAGTCAATTTAGAATTAAATCAAGAAGTTAAACATTTAAACATTTAAGCCAAAATGAAAGTTAGGATGACATTTTTTTTCCCTGTAATGAATATAAACGTGATAAACTTGAGTTGATCTGACTTGAAAATGACAAACTATTTAAATTGAGTTAATGAGAAAGATGAGTTGATTCAATTACATTGAAATTATCTGTGAAAAATATCATATTAGATCAGTTTTCTTTGGTTGAAAAGTACAAGATGAAACCATATTAAGTGTATAAAAGGCAATGCAAATAGGCAGAATAGCCAACAAAAGTAATTTAAATGCACAAGCGCAATAACACTATTTCCCCCTCTGCTTTCACTTCTTTTTAACTCCTAAACTTTAAGTTATTAGTGGCTGTAACATGTTTAAATATCTAGATGAAAATTGTTCATTTTGAAATAGAGTTTGCAGTATACAAAGGGTCTTACATAACTGCAGCTATGATTGGCTGGAAACACAATTATTCACAGTGGATATTCAGGTCAGAGAGTTAATTCATTCATTAAAATCCAATTAAAATTCCACAAAGATGACACTCACTCTATTGCCAAAAGCAAATGATAATGAAAAAAGCTCCACCGAGCCAATTAAATCACGTCATATCATGCTTTAACCTTTAAAGAGTATTTTAATTAAACAAAATAGACAGATAATATTTTCCACTGTATCAGGTTGCAGGCTGGAGCAGAAACAAGTGTCGTTGATGGATGCAGCTGCTGAGTCATCGTTAACGGCTGGACGAGAAAGCAAAGAGCTCAGTCTGTCCCCAAACTCATCCAGCACAGGAAGCCCTGCGATGGACGTGAAGGAGGACAAAGGAGAGAAAGAGGAAGGAGGTAAAAACAATGTGAACGGCGAGGCAGACGCAGCGGAGGACACGAAGAAAGGCAGCGGCAAGACGTCATTGTACAAAACTGTGTCCTACAGAAGGATCCGTAGAGGAAACACCCGGCAGAGGATTGATGAGTTTGAGGCCATGATGGACTCATGATCAAACCAACCCTAAATATTGTCAAAGGGTTTAGTTCTGATGGCTTTTTGTGTTCTTGTGCTTGAGGATGACGACACCTAGTGGTAACCAACGCATTCTCATGAACGGGTTCGTATGATATCGCACAAAAAGTTACGTACAACAATTCCTATGACATCCTACAAAATATGCGCCTCCATGCCGGCTGGTCACGTGACGACCAGTCACAGGAAAGTTAAGTTCAGCAGGCGGTCTTCACAGTTACATAGCCGAGAAAAGGTTACTGGGAGCCAGGTATCGTTTCAGGACCCGATGCAGTTGAGTTTAGTCGACAAAAAGTGACTTTAAGTCGGGTAGATAGCACCATGAGCTGTCGGTCATTACAGGGCTCGTGGCAGTTGAGTTTAGCCGACAAAAAGTGAGCGTTATGCAGCGACGACAGTTAAGTCTCTAGGCACCAAAATGACTAGTTAAGTTTAGGAAAAAGATTGTGTTTAGTAGTACTCGTGCAGGACATGCGGGTTGAACCCTCAGGTTTTAGGACCCGCCCATCCTCCCCAACATCCTCACTCACTCACAAGTCACTGTGGTGCTGACAACATTAAATATGTGGAAAACATAGGAATTACAGTGCATTACTTTTTCGTAGCGATATGTACGAATGGTTCATGAGAACAGCTTGTGGTAACACAAAGAGAAAAGTAGTGGGCTCAGGATAGAGCCGTGTGGCACGCCATATTGAAATGTAACTTTTCCAATTTTGTGAATGAAAGGCGCTAAATACATCTTATTTGTTTGTATAGCACCTAAAGGCCACAGGTTTGAGCTCTCAGTTAATGAAAATGTTTGTCATCAAAGTGTCGTCCAGCAGAATCAAATCACTTCTATTTTTGTAGCTGTTTGTTCACAGCACATCATATTTTGGGTACACCATTTTCCAGACCCTATAAAGGTAGTTAAGTGGCATTTTTACAGAGTTAAGTCTACCAGGCTGACCCTATTTGAAGATGTGATACCAGTCAATACAAATGTTTAAAACTGGTCTCAAATCAATTTTATATTTTATTTTTCTTCATTGGTGGTATTTTCATTAACAGACATAGAACCAGACACATCTGAAGATATGTAGATGATGAGTCTGTATATTTAGAAAAAAATCATAACAGAGATAATTTAATTAAAGAGGAATAATATAATTAAATATGTTAAGTCCTAGAAAATGAACAAAGTGATACTCTTAGGAACATATTTTGGGGAAGAAACTGATACAACTGATAAATGTGTAGTTGACTGATATGTTTTATAGTTAATGTAAACTTCACAGTCTAATAATCACTATTGTATTATATTTATTATGGAATTTAATGATATTAAATGAATTTAAGCCTCATACAGATTTTGGTTTTGTGTATGTTATTTTGCACACTAATACGAGTTAAATGATGTGGGTCTGTGTTCATTTTGAGATATATAGAGAAAGATGTTAAAATTGAAAAGAAGAAGGAAGAAGAGGTTTGTGAGAGAGAAAACGAAGATTAAGGCTGTAATTAATTAGGAGGATTAGGGCAGAAATGACGGAGAAAGGAAAGGAGGTAAAGGACGAGAAAGTGAGGGGAAATGTAGAGAAGTTAAGAGAAAAGATGATAGAAGAGGGGAAGAGCAGGTGTTAGAAGAAGAGGTAGAGAAAAAGCAAGAAGAGGCAAAGATAGAAAAAGAAAATGTGGAGGAAAAGGATGAAGCAAAGAGAGCAAGAGGAAGGAGGTAGAGGGGGAAGTGGAGAAAGAGGTAGTATTTTCTTTACGTGCCACTTTCTCTACTCCACTACGTTTATCTGACAGCTTTAGTTACTTTACAAATTAAGATTAAATAAATTGTAAAAGGTATTTTACTCAAATCGCTCCAGAAGCAGTAGGCTACTGGACATATCTTGTTTATGACAAGCGATTAAATATAAGGACTACAAAACCCACAATCCTCTGCTCCTTTCGCTGACGTCATCTGGAGCCCGCACCCGGCGTATGTCAGCAGTGGCGTGTGCGTTTGTTTGGCAACAAAAGACAATTATTTTTAACCAGTTAGCGACATTTTGTCGACGACAGTGTATTTGTGGACTTTATCACAGGTGTGTTTATCAGCGCAGTGATATTTACAAGTGTAATTTTTATTCTAAGTTTGTAGTTTAAACGGTTTTATTTTGAATAGCTAGCTAGGTGGCTAACAAAATGGCTCCGTCTATTTACTGCACAACAATAACAAATACTGACTCACAATGTTAGGTTTGAAGTGGCAGGCGTGTGTTTAATGTTACTTTAGCATTACATTGCAGCAGGGAATACATGTATTTTGAAATGTATTGGATTTAAGAAGCCGTTTTCTAATCGGTGCTCGTGTCGTTTCAGGCAGTAACTGTTAGTTGGTAGTGATGACACCGCCTCTGCTAACGTTACTGTCCGTTGGAGGAAGAGGAAGAGGAAGGAGGTGATGATGATGATGATGACATGCAGTTAGCTGGCTGCTTGGCTGGCTGACGGACGGACGGACTTGAGCCCACTGTGTGTGTGGTGTCGCCCCACAACCAGAGCAGGATCCGGGACAACAAGAGGCGAAGATGCCGCGGAGAAAACAATCCAACCCCCAGCCGGTGAAGTGTGAGTTTTAACTGCTGTCCTCCAGCTGTTTGAGTCTCCTGTCTAATGAGCTGCCTTTCTCTTTATAACCAACCACATTTTAAGGAAGTGGCTCTTTGGTGTTCTTTGTCCATGTAAAATCAACTTTTATGTACCTATGCTTTTTGTTCTTCAAAGTGTAGCCCAGGAAAGGGTAAGCCTTGCTTAACTGGTCTTACTTATAGACATTGACAGAGAAGAACACTAATAAGATAATAATAAAATATATTGTCCTTTTATTCTATATATTTGTATCTATTCCCTTTTCTTTCACCATCATTAAAGTGGCGTAAAAGAACATGCATTTATAATTATTTGGCAGATTCACCCACATCTATGGTGAGGTAGCTGCAAAGCAAGGATCAGGGTTGGAAACAAGGGCACAAACCAAATCACAACCAAAGAGAGAGAAATAAGAGCAAATAGGGCTGCTTCATTATGGAAAAAGTCATAATCACAATTATTTTGGTCAGTATTGAAATCCCGATTATTTAACACGCTTACCCATGACTTCTGGAAAGATGTTGCATTTATTGAACTTAAAAAACAGTGAAACAGTTAAATAAATCAACAGTGAAAACACCTTGAACTGTGAAAATCCCCTTGATATATTTTCCCCTTAAAATCAATAACACAAAATATATATTCAAATGTTGGCTGAGTGAGTTTAGCGTTCGGGAGAAGTGAAAGTGTGCGTGTCTTTCAGAACACAAGACAAAGTAAGAGTTTACTTTAAATGTGAAGAATAATTTTTTTTGATTACATTGTTTTTTTGATCGTTTTTGGAGCCGAAATCGCGATCAAAATACAATCCTGCATTCTTGACTCAAAGCTTCTCCAGATGGAGGATCCTGCACAGCTCCAGCCCAAGTGTTTTAGCCAGTACGGTACCCAGATACGCACACGGCCGTTTGTCACTGCGAGAGTTCAGAGCAGAGTCTGTGTTGGACTCCAGATGCCCACAAGAGGGTCCGGCTCCCATTGCTCTAAATGCTGTGGCATAAAATGTTGTCCTTTTTTTAAGTAGATGTGTTTGTGTGTGTTATCTCATCCTGAATGTTTTGGCTCAGTTGGACTTCCTCTCTTCCTCTTCTCTGCTTCCTGTCTCCACTTCCTCTTCGCAGGCCCGTACCTGACCTCTCTGTTCTCCCTCCTCTCCTCTTCCTTCCTTTCTTTCATCACTTCCTGTTTGACTTCTCTCTATCATTCCCTTCATTTTTTTACATGTGCACCCCCACATCACCTGGTTTGTCTAGAAAAATGCTACTCTGGCTGGATAATCTAGTTTTTCTCTTTGAATTTGGTCTCTGTTGTCTGAGCTCAGGGTTTCATGTCATGGTGTCTCAGCAACGCCTTTCCCATAAATCACCTGTGTGTTAACATGCACTTAACTAACCAGCTCAAGCAGCTTTCTTCAGTAAGAAGTTTTCATAAACATCAGGTATATGAAAATCGGAGATGAGGATTAGAGAAACTTGCTTTCCCCAGTTATTTCTTTTCCTGAACGGCAATTTCTTGACCATGTATACGTCTAACTAGGCTTCTAAATAAAAAAGACTTCAGACAGTGACAGTAGTTTTATTCAAAGTCTGACTAAAACTAACACTAAGTAGCTTTGTCAGAATACGTAGTTTTCACCGTTAAACACTGGACTATATCAGTACATGATGAATCATATAAATGGGGATAATGATGCAGTCTTTTTTCAAACTCAGTCATGGTGTTGCAAGAGTTTATACATGCAAAAAGTGACAGAGGTAGTTGTGTGCAGAATGGAAAACGAGCGCTTGAGAGAGACGACATTTGCCCCTCTAAACACCTGACCAATCACTCCATAAAGTGGGCATGATGGGCTTCAGAAAGTTACAAACTTTGTCAGATGCAGCCCCAAGGTTGAAGGTTTTTTAGACTCCTGCTTTAGCCATGTTTGTTGTTGATGTTTTCATTATTTTAACTAATTCATTACTACAATATCACTAGTTATCAACAAAACTAATTGGCAAAAAGTGTCTAAACCATAAACTGTATAAAACATTTAAGTGCATGAAAACGTCATGGATCATCTGTGCTTTGTTCGGTATCTTATCCCTTCTTCCTCTTCCTTTTCCTGGCTCCCTCTGCCTCATTCCTCACCCTCAAACTCTTCCTCCTCTGCATTTATCTCATCCTCACTGATTTCCTCTACTAGTCTGTTGTTTTCTCACCCACTTTACTCTCTCGCTTCGTCTCTCTCTTTTACTCTTGTCCATCTTCTTCTTTTCACATTTTTTTCTGAGCACAAATTTAATTATCAGTCTGCCTTCTGTCCGTTTTGTTTTACTTGGTTACAAAGAGGGCATGGAATATTAAAATAACATACATTTTTGCTTTGGTTAAAACATTTGTAGGGAATCTGAACATCTTGCTGTGCAGTACATGCAGTGTATATATAAAGCTCCTTTCAGTTTACAGGAAATAAAAATGTGTTTTGTAAAGCAGTTGCATGTGCATTTAAAGTAGGCGGCATGTTCAGTGTCTTTATTATCTAGCCCTCCTTCCCTTTCCCTAAGTGGCTATGCCACTTGTCAGGCCATCATTGTAAATAAGAACCTTAATTTAATGACTTGCCTGTAAAAATAAAGGTGAAATAAAAATGTATCTGGTGCTAATATAAACAATTTGAACAGAAACTGTGATTAAATATGTTTTAGGGTGTTAAATAGTAAAGCAGACACCAAAACCTCTCAACATGCTCGATATTTGTATTTACTGCTTAGTTAAAGTGTTTGGAAGTATGTTTTAAACGAGTAATCATGAGAAATATTTGTGTTTTGTGTTCAGTGGAGTTGGAGGACGGGGCGGTGGTGTGTGAGCCTGGCTGCCTGGTTCTGGAGAGCGACTTCCTGCTGAGCGGAGAGCTGGAGTTTGGAGACTCCGAGATCATGGGGCTGGATAGAGAGTCCGGTCAGTCACACACACATTGGATCGTACATTAGGTAGCAGATAGTCTCGTTTTGCCAGACCCTCCTCCAAAGCGCGCTGGAGGAGGGTCTGGCTACTCCACACAGCATTCGGGATGGGAGGAAAACGTGCTCTGGTTTATTGGCATTTCTTTAAACCAATCATAATCGTCGTGGGCAGTGCTAAGCACTGGAGAATAGCCACGGTGCCGCTGCAAAATAGGCTCGGAAGGAGCTTGTTTTGGTGGAACATGTGTACGTTCAAAAGTAGTTTTAGTCGTGCAACAGAAAACTCAGATTGGACAGATAGTCTAGCTAGCTGTCTGGATTTACCCTGCAGAGATCTGAGGAGCAGTTGACCATAGTCCTCATTTATCGACCAAAGTTTAAAATGCCAAGGATACAGACTAGGTAGCAGATAACAAATACTGTAACGTTGTGAGACATTTTGGCAGTGTTTGCCTGCTGGAAATGTCAATATAAAAGCTTTTTGTAGGGGTTGAAAGATACCTTTCTGTATGGTTTTAAGACTTAAAACTAAAAACACCTGACTTTAAAAGAATAGTTTGATAACAATGTTCCTTCAAGTCATTATGAATTCAAGCTGTAGGTGTGAGCAAACAGAGTCTTGCCAAAGCTGACATGTCTTGTTAAACAAATAAAGAAGAGCAAACTGTTCATATCCCTCCAAGGCTTCTGTCACACCTGCTCTGTAAGTGTTTATTTGAAATGTTAACCATGTTTGTCTTCAATTTTCATAAGTCTACATTAGCAATATGTTTTGTCAGTTTTGATGAGAAAAATCGCTGAATTTGCGTCAGCAAAGCGCCTTTTCCATATATGAACAATGTTTTTTATTTCTTGTGTTCTTCAGGTATGACGGTCTTCTCTCTGAGTGTGGAGGACGATCCTTCAGCACCAACAGACTCCACCTTCCCAGCTTTCCTCTCCTGTAAAGGATGTGGTCAACTTCTGGGAGACTCTCCTCTGGGAGCAGGTTTAGATCTAGGTAACTCACTTTGTTTTTCTTTAGAAAATCTATAAAAGAAAACCACCAAGACAAAAATGTAGAGGGAAGTTTTGTCAAAATGTCCTCCGACATCTCGGCCTCTGTCAGGTCAGAATTAGTTTTATTCAATGTTAAATTTGAGATCTCTACAAAGATTTAACATTCTCTGCAATTGAACAATGTAGGAGCTCAATCTGTCTTTGTCTCTGATGTATGTTTGTTCCAGGTGTGGGCCTGGACCTGGGGGCGGAGCTGTATTGTCTGACCTGTGAGGAAGGCCTCCAGCATGAAGCGTCAGTCGACTCCTCTCAGGTGGAGGAGGCCGACAGAACCATCAGCGGTGACTCCGACAGGAAGAGGAGAAGCGCAGGTAAGACAGACGGGGCAGGTGACATCCCTTCTAAGCTGTTCTCGTGCTCGCTGTGCCCCTTCACCTCGCGCTACTCCAACCACCTGAAGCGCCACATGAGGACCCACGACGGCGAGAAGCCGTACCGCTGCCCCGTCTGCCCCTACGCCTCGGCCCAGCTGGTCAACCTGCAGCGCCACGCCCGCACCCACACCGGGGAGAAGCCGTACCGCTGCCACCACTGCAGCTACGCCTGCAGCTCCCTCGGCAACCTGCGGAGGCACCAGCGCATGCACACGCAGGAGAGACCACAGAGGAGGGAGAAGGAGAAACGACGAGGGAGGAGGAAAAAGGCAAACGCTGAAACTGAAGAAGGTAACAAACACAAAACTGTTCACATTACCAAGCTACAATCACGGTTTTACTTGTTGTTTATATAAAAAAGTACTCAAACCGATTTAATTGGTTATCAAAATAGTTGGCGATTAATTAAATAGTTGTCAACCAATCGATTAATCTTTGCAGCTCTATTTATGATACAAGACAGCGAAAAGCAGCACATTCTCAACAGTAGAGAAGCTGCAACCAGAGAATGTTTCACATGTATGCTTCATAAATGACCTAAACAATTAATTAGGCATCACATTGTTAATTAAGTAATTACCACAGCAGAAAAGGCTTTTTGTTGTCCTTATTAAATTAAATGTCTCGTTGGTTGATTAACAGCAGTAAAGTTATTTACTTTTGCTCACCAAGAACTATTTATAGGTTTGTTTTATTTTAAAAATGTTTTTCTTCAGGCAAGTTTGGGCAGATTATAACGATTTGAAGACTCATAAGGGGACAGAAACTGTCCTGAACTGTGGTATGTAAATGTTGGGTGTCCCTGCACTCAACACTTTAGGTTCTTTGCGCCTACATGGGGACATTTTAATTTTGGAAGCACTGAGCATAAAAGAGGAACCAACTAGTCAAAACTGAAAGAGTTTAAAAAATGAGGAAGAGAAGTTCTCCCTGGTTGAGTGCTCATCGGCCTCTGCTGACTTCAGCTGCATCAGAGACCATTTCTTACATTTAATATTTACAGTTTAGCTGATAATTATCCAGAGAAACAGTACTTCAAAGAGGGTGTCTGTAAGGAAGTCAAACCATTCCAGGAAATGAGAACCAGAAGGGAGTTTTTTTTATATATATATTTAAAGATGAGTATATGAAGAAGTAAAATGAGGAAGCTTGAGATGGAAGATTAGTTAATTATCAGTAAAAACCTTAGGGTTATTCCTTTTTTTTAAGATTATTTTCTTGGACATTTGTAGGCCTTTATTGACAGGACAGCAGAAAACATGAAAGGGGAGAGAGGGGGGAATAACATGCAGCAAAGGGCCACAGGTCGGAGTCGCACCCATGGCCGCTGCATCGAGGAGTAAACCGCGATATATGGCTGCCTGCTCTACCAACTGAGCTATCCAGGCGTCCCTTAGGGTTATTCTTAGTGAGGTTTTCTAATGTTCTTCATGGTTAAATGAAAGAATATGCAAAGTAGAATTTGAGAGTAAGATCAGAGCAGACTCTATTTATTTATTTTATTTTCTCTCTTCCCCATGCAGTAGTGTCAGACCTGACCCTGCGAGTGTCCCAGGACTCAGGGTACCTCCAGACGTTGGGGGGCCTCGGCTCTCCCTCCGCCCCGCTCCCCGTCCTGCTCTTCCCCCTGTGCTGCCGGATGTGTGGCCTCACGCTGGAGGAGGCCGACCTGGAGGGGGACAAGGCCGAGGGGGAGGTGGAGGGCGACGGAGGGCAGGTACGATCGCTAAAACTTGGATTTGGTTCTGTTTTTTTTCTCATCGCTTGTAGAAAAAGGATTTCTTCATGTGAAGTAAATGCTGAAAAAAATAGGTTGTGCAATGTGTTTGTTTCCGTAGCGACAAGCAAACCAAAACTCTGACCACCACAATACAGCCGTCTCATTTCCAATTTATGTTAATCCCAATTTTTTAGAGAAAATCCCGCACACTGACCATTACACAAGCAATAATTTAGCAATAAATAACGTTTCGGTCTCAGACCTTCATCAGGTAAATTCACACATTCACCTCAACCACAGCCTTAAATAGTTTGGTTGACTAATCAGGACCAATCAGGTCCAGCTCTTGAATGACGTCATTCATTCACAAAAGTGGCACTCCCATCACGGACTGTGAACAGGAAAGGCCACTCAATACGTTTAAAAACCATGGCTAATCAGTGCATTGTCATTAGCCCAATATTATTCCACACTTAGTCAAAGAGGACCCAGTCCATTCAAAAGTGGATCATCACATTGGTTAAATTACATTGTAGCAGTCCATATTCACATGTACAATAAACAGTTACTAAGGATAAACTAGTAAGGGGGGAAAAAAAGAAGAAAAATGTAGTAAGGAAAAAATATCAAATTAGCACAACATAATGTTGAGATTAAATTCATCATTAAGGCCTTTTGGCGATAGCGTCTGCAAAGTGAATATCCAATATGTCTCGCGTCTTTTTTTAGTAGCAAGTCATGGTTGCCCCCCCTTTTTATAATATGATAATCCCAATGCAAGTTTTTCAACTTCTATTTGACTGATTTTGTTGTGTGAAAACTGCCATCTGCCCTCTGAGTGGGAGGCTTCTCGCTCTGAACGCACAGTAAGAAACCAACTCTTCTCTCTGCTCTGAAAGTGGGGGGGCAGTAACAGGATTTAAAATATGTCCCCAGTAAGGCTGTCAAAGAATTTTATATATTAAAATAAATATTCGGATTGTAAAAAAAAAAATTGAACAAACATTCAATTATGAAAATTCATATTGTGAGAGAGAGTGGCTGCACTACAGCGGCTGTCCACCTCCTGGTTCTCGCCTGGCGTGTAGGCGACTAGATTCGGGAACTTCTGTCGTCATCATTATGGGCCAATTCTGACGATCCTCAGCAGAAATGACCCATCTGACCGTGTGCTCTGTATCTATTGTCTAGGTGTGTCGTCGTTGCTCGTTGGACCTGCTGTCCAAAGATGGCTGCGGGTCTCCCTGCAGCCCGGCCGTGTCTCGGGGACCCCGGCGGGGTCAGCGTGGTACCAAGCTGTACCGCTGCCCTGACTGCCCCTTCCTGTCCCACTACCCAAACCACCTGGCCCGCCACGCCCACACCCACTCGGAGGAGAAACCACACCGCTGCCCGCACTGCCCCTACACCTCCTCGCACCTCGACAACCTCAAACGCCACCTGCGCGTGCACACGGGGGAGAAGCCCTACCAGTGCCCGTCGTGCAGCTACGCCTGCGGAAACCTTGCCAACCTGCGGCGACACGAGCGCATCCACTCGGGCGCCAAGCCGTTCCACTGCGGCGTCTGCGGCTACTCCTGCAACCAGAGCATGAACCTGAAGAGGCACATGCTGCGGCACACGGGAGAGAAGCCGTACGCCTGCGCCGAGTGCGACTACACCACGGGCCACTGGGACAACTACAAACGCCACCAGAGGAAACACGGGCACAACACGGACAGCTGGGACAAACACGCACCCATCAACGGCCTCAGCTGGGGCAAAGACACTCAGGAGAGCCAGAGTCAGGGACAGGAACAATGTTAGTGTGTGTGTGTGTGTGTGTGTGTGTGTGTGTGTGTGTGTGTGTGTGTGTGTGTGTGTGTGTGTGTGTGTGTGTGTGTGTGTGTGTGTGTGTGTGTGTGTGTGTGTGTGTGTGTGTGTGTGTGTGTGTGTGTGTGTGTGTGTGTGTGTGTGTGTGTGTGTGTGTGTGTGTGTGTGTGTGTGTGTGTGTGTGTGTGAGAGTGATACACTGGTGAACCTCCAGCTCAGGTTGGAGCTTAACTCAGGTGCCTTTTGACAGACTATATAGCTGCACTGACTTTATAAAGGGGCATTCATGTATGTGTGTGTGCTGCATATAGTCACAGACACGGTTAAATACGGTAAATGCAGTCCACACACTTCTGATCCATCAGAATGTGACTTTTTCTAACGTGTGTGTCATGAAGCCACTCTGAATCTGCTGAATTTAAATGTTTATTTTTTTCCTCTACAGATAATCTATATTTTGTAAATGTGGGTGGATTGTTTTTTTCATAATAGCAGGGTGTCTTACAAGCTTGAGTAAATCTGGGTGTGTGTTTTATTTTTATTTTTTTTAATCCAGGAAAGATTGGACTTTCAGTGGGGTTCATGTGCAGCTTTAGCTCGTTTCCAGACCTCTGAATCATTGATTGTTTTACTGCATAGCTAACTAGCTACCTAGCTTTATTTATGAAAGAGTATGTCTCAAAAAGGACAGCAAGAAAGAAGAGAGAATCTAAAATCTACACATTTCATGACGACTTCTAGCAACCGCTACCACAACTTCTGTGTCGACTTAAAACGATGTTGACCGGACGGATACGTCACTCGTTAAAGATGTTTTATACCAAAAAAAACTAAATAATCACCCCTTGCCAACAATAAATCAAACCTAAACATGATGACAGACTGAGTAACAGAATGAAAACATGGGAATTCAGTCTGATTATCAAGCTAGTGCTGCTTTGAAGTTTAAAAAAAGGGATTGAAAGGGTTAATTTAGGGGTTGTCTGTTTTGAAAATTGCAAAAAAAAAACTCATGTTTCTTGTTGGAAAATGTACTGTTGAGTTGCTAACTCCTGCTGGAAGTGAGATGTTTTTTAGGGCCACAAGTCCGTTATATTCAGAGAAAAAAGTCACAATACTTTAACCTTCTTTGTCTTAGAAATTATGACTTTATTCTCATAACATCATGGCATTGTTTCTCTAAGTATTAATTTCATTTGCAAAATCTCATTTTGTTTATTACCAGTGGCCTTAATACTGTGTATTCAACACTCAGACATTTCTCAACATTACTCAAGTTCCTCGTAATTCAAACCAGAATTAACGTTTTCAGAGTGAAACAAAACTTGGTGAATATGCCATTAAATCATATTATTTAAAGACATTTCAGTGTGGGAGATGAGCAGTATGAGGAGTACTGAATGAGGAGAGTTTTAACCAACAGGTGCTGCTGTTTTTTAAATCTAGATCCTGAAATATCCTCGACGTTCTCTTTAGTAACTCAGATGATATTATTGCTCGTTTCAGCCCAGGTTTAGTTCAAATCAGCCTCTCAGACATCAACAATTCAGGGAAGAATAGAAACAATTTTGTCATGAAAGAGCTCTCAACTTCATCAAACATTAAAAAAACTGGTATTTATTTCAGTCGATCTGTAAATTTGAGTTAAAATCAAATCAGAATGTTAAAACTGTGAATTTATCACAAATATAATGGAAGAAACAGAGCTGGCTGGTGAATATGTGAACGTTTAAATGCTTAGAGTTACTTAACTAGTTGGCCTTTTGCTTTTATTAATGATGGTTGGTGTTCAAAAAGTAGTCGCCTTGAAAATTGATGAATTATGGCACTTCAGTGCAAAAGATTTCAGCACTAAATATGAAAGCTAAAGACCCCGCAGGAACAGAAACACTTTTTGGAAATGGGCTAATTTGCTTTTTTTCCCAAAAGTTAGAAGAGAGCCTGAAGTCAGGATTAGCCTAGCTTAGCAAGCAGAGGGAAACGGCTGGCCTGACTGTCTGACGTTTAAATAAAATGCAGCACTGCCAACACCTCTGAATCTCTCTAATGAACACTTCATGTTTGTTTGTTGGACCTGCACACAAACAGGTATGAAAATGTCTCGTCTTCACCGTGGGGTTGCCAGGTTTCTTGTTTACAGTGCCTTCATATCTCTTAATAAAACAAGTGTGATTGGAGCTGCTTCCTCTTTTCGTGCTCTCTGTTTAGGAAACACCTGCTTCACACGCCCAGGGGTGGAAGAACGAGGACGCTGAGGGACTCATGGGGCTCACCGATGAAACATCTCCTGTAAAAGTACAAATACAACGCAGAAATGCCCCCCAAAAATCACCCAAACCCACAAAAAGACACCTGAAGTGAAGCTAAGATACAATATGACACATATACCACAAACAAATGATGTGTAGGTGTGATTAATAGAGATCGGAGCGAGGTCAGTCTACTGTGACTGTGACAGACTGTTATCAGTATGGCCTGTATGTAAAGCAGATGGGGTTCCTGTGTGTGTGTGTGTGTGTGTGTGTGTGTGTTGTGGATTTAATTTCAGAAGGGACTAAAGAAGGCAACCGTAAATACCTAAACCCATGGGCCTGGTGAGTACAGCTTACAGTTTTTAAGTTATTTCATCTTTTATTTGAATGTTAGTCTGCATTTTTGTCACCAACATTAGTGCAGAAATCTTTCTTTGAATTTTAAATGTCCATGTTTTTGTACCACTTTGTAGTTATAAAGACTTTATTCATTTTAATGCTCAGAAACAAGATTTCAGAATCTGGTTTATTGCTAAGTAGGTTTTCACATACAAGGAATTTGCTTTGGTGTTGATAAAAAAATAAAATCAATGACTGCAAAAGTCAAGAAACATAAATATAGAATAAAAAAATGCTCTAAGAAACTGTAAATTGTATCGGTTTTAAAATGAAAGAGCTGAACAGCTTTATGAGTAGTTTTGTGCAGAAGTTCACATTATGAAGTCTAAATACAGTATGTGTAAATTATAAAATCTTTGGGTGCTGAACTCGAAGGAGACATTTAAAAGAAACTTCCTGTGCCCTCTCAAGGCTTTCACAGTTTGAAATTAAACCCAGGGTGTAGCTTTCCAAGTCACAAATGTACTGAAATGCACTCGTTTAACACCAAATATTGGGACTGTTGCCTTAACATACTCGTATCTCACAAAATCAGTTAAATTTCACTAAAATCAAAGACATTTAAGAGCTTTTACATCACACTGTTGGGATTCTCTTGTACTCTTCACAGATATTCACTTCAGTATGACAGAAATCATGACAGTTATAGATTTTAAACATATATATATATAATGATATAATGCATAACACAGATGGAGTTTATGAAAATGCTTCTCATTTGGTGGCTTCCGGCTCAGCTGACTTCTGTTTTTCTTGTGGTTAAATAAATAAAAAAAACATCAAATATTGACATTGAGGTCGTGAACTTGATATTTTAGAGGTTTCAGCAGCCTGGTTCCCCCTGGTGGGAAAACATCCAGTATGTCAGATCTCCTTTAATCAGAGACTATCATCAAAAGGTTTTACATCAGTCTGAGCTGTAGTTGACCAGATGTTTCTCTGCAGAAACATTCCCACCCCCAGTTGTTCCCGGGGGACATCGTGGAGTATCCCAGGAACAAATACTTCTCTCATTTCGCGGTGTACTACGGAGAGAGAGACGGAGTTCCCTACGTTGCTCACCTGACATGTCGAGGTCGGTGTTTCCCTGCTGTACTTCTTTGTATTAGAGTCTTATTTCCTTTAAAACACACATCACATCTGTGTCCTGAAGTATATATATGTTCTTTTTAAAAGTTTCTTCTTTGTTTTGATGTATATTTCTCTTGACTCGTGTATTTATTAATGTTATAATAGGTCAGGAGAAGGAGACGATGTTTACCCAGGTTTTCTAACCATGACAATCCTGTTTATTGATATTGTCAATAAAGATAATGTGGAAATAAGGCAGGATGCTGCTCTATAATCAAGACAATGGAACTTATTTCCTGGTAATTCAGTATATTGGAAAACAAATTAAGTTTGATCTCAATGCAGGGCTCCATTTCTTGACTTAATAAAATAAGAGTCAAAAGTTTGCAGAGAACCTCCAACACGGTCTAACCTCCAAACTCCCTAATCGACCTTTATCCAGCTAAAACCTTGTTGTAATGAAATGTATCTTTGCAAGTTGGACAGAGTTTCTTCTGCAACTTTTGACCTACTCATCCCTCTCTTATGTACCTGTCTCATGCGTAATAAATGTGTGTAAAGTATTTTTCTGTTGTGAAGAAAATAAGACTCAACAATGAAGTGAATTTACTTAACAATCAGGGACTAAAAAATGCTGGAATCGCCCCTGTTTAATAATGAGATTTTAGATATGAATGTTTGTTGGAAGGGTTTTGATTTGTAAAATAAAGATATAGCATCCTCTGGGAGAAACAGGAAACTTTTGTAAAGATGCAGGTTTTTATTGTGTAAATTGTGACAGGAAGGAAGTAATGATCATGGTTTATAATAATGATTGTATTGTTGATCAGATATGAGCCTTCAAAGCAATACATCTTTCTAATTTGTAAGTCTAATTTCCTTTAACAAAGTGACAAAATCTGCCATTACAGTAAAATATTTCATATTTTTGTTAATATCTTTTCCACTCAGGTTTATTTTCTTTATAGTAATGCAGCAACCTGCTCTAATCTAGTTTGTTTCCTGATACAGAGACACTAATTTCTAGAAAATACGCGCTGATATGCAGATGGACATTTTAGTCTTGTTCTCCACACCTGATCCCACTCAGGGTGGTTTGGTTAATTTCAAACATGTTAGACTCTTCCCAGACTTTTTATTATTAAAATACCAGATTTCTAAAACCCTTGTAATGTGTTTGTTTGTCAGATTCAGACTCCAAGCTGCCGCTCTTTGGCCGAGCTCTGAGGTCGGAGGTCAAACTGGATCCAGTGGAGCTGCTGGGGAAGAAATACAAGGTAGCTCTCATAGAAAACATAATAATCTAATATATCACGAATCACCGTAACAGACAATAATAATGACAAAGCTTTTGTGTATTTGGCAGGTCAACAACATGTTGGACGACTCCTTCCCGGCCAGAGACTTCCACAACGTGGTGAAGCCGGCCATCGACGACCTGATGGGGCGCGAGGTGACCTTTGACATCCTGTTTCACAACAGCGAGCACCAGGCGACGCTCTTCAGATACGGAGTCAAGAAGTCTGAACAGGTCAGTGGACGCCCGACGATGTTTTAGTGTTCTCACTCTCCTTCTCTCTTTTATAGGCTTTTATTAATTTACTCATAACGTCTACTACCTGGTCTGAGCTACAAGACACAGTTTAGGGTGTTTCACCGTGAAATATGGACAACAATCTTTAATAGAATAACTCCAGTTGTCACATCTGATGTGTGTGTGTGTGTGTAAAGATGTTTCCACCAGGGGGTAAGTCAGGTAGGCACATTTAGAGTTTAACACTTTTATGAGCCAAATCATTCAGTTAACTTTGATTTTTCTCCAAACATGTTGCATGTTTTTAATGGGTCAGCAGCAAGCTCTCTGATGTACGGCATGTAACAGCGTTTGCTTTCATGCTGCAAACCGAGCGGCAAGCAAAGAGTCGGAAAAATGAACATGAAGAACGTACTTTCAGTCTACAGCAGCAACATAAAAAACTCATCAGAGGTTTGATTTAAAGGGGAACGAATAGTGAATTGAACAGATATAGTAAATATATCGATAGAAGTAAATATCTCTCTATTATGTCTTATATCCATCTCTGCTTTAAGGAGGGACCAACAGTGAAATGAGCTACAATTAGTCTCATCAAAGCCTGTTTATCTTTCCATGCTGCGAACAGTTTGAAGTTACAATTATTTAGTTATTGTCAACAAAAGCCTCTTAAAATGCTCTTTAATAGTGTAATAAAAGTTATGATTAGGATAAATTATCGCTGTCATCTTCTTAAGAAAGTAAATATGTTGTTTTCTAATCGTTTAATTCAATTGAAATATCGATGAATGAATAATGAAGCTGCTGAAGCCTCAGCGTGTCTGTGGAGAACAGGGATCTCCAGTCTGTAACCTCTGTGTGAGTGTGCGACCACCACGTGCCGTCATATATATATAATACTGATGTTAGTGTTTGTGTGTTACAGATAGAGAGGATTTATGAACACATCATGCCCGCCTGGAAGAAGCTGTTTGCTGAGAAAAAACTGTGAAAACAGTTTCACGTTCAGCTCTCATCTCGGCCCCCGGAGGGCCACGTTGGTCCTTGATTTCAAGAAGAAGGTTATGTGGAAAAGAAACATTTAAAAATAAGATATCATGATTTAACTCGTAGTATTAAGAGAAAAAAGTTGTTTTGGATTGGGTAGATTAGCCGTCAGTGCACATTGACTTAATATTTTTGTTGGTTAATTGTTCAATTTATTTTAGAGGAAAAAAATAGAATTAATTAAAAACAAATATGGGATTTTAATTATGAAGTTCCAATATTTTGAGAAAGAAATTGGAAATTTAAAAGTCTTTTTGAGAATTACATGAAATATTTGTAAATTTGTAATATTTAATATTAAATTTACAAGAACAGACATCCTGTTTTTAGGATAAAGTTATAATTTTCCTAAGATAATATGTCATATTGATATTATGGCTTCTTCTTGTTTTTCTCAAAATATTGAGACTTTATTCCCAAAATGATTGGAAGAAATATCCAAATCTCTCTTTTTTTAGGATTTGCATATATGCGGCGGCCTCCTTAATCTAAATGTTTAAATGCTACAAATAACTAAATAATAAGCTTGTACAGAAGCATGAAGTCCTCTTGGTTCTACAGTTTCTTTTATTTCATTTCATTCTCACTGTTTTCCTATTGTTATTTTATTGTTTTGTTCTTGCTTTTTCTTTTCGTAACGTTCACTTCTCTCACATTTACAGACCAACCAAACATCTTTAACATTAAATGTAATGCTGTATTTTGACATGTGTTTGATTTACAGTTATTACAATCATGTTAGAGAGTATTCATCTTTTATAACCTACTGGTTTATATTTGAAGTATTTCAGTAACAAAGTTCAAAGGTCTTTATGAAAGTTGTGTTTGGAAATAATCTGATTTATGGCACATTTAGAAGTCTGTATCTGTTGAGAATGAAACGTTTAAAGAGATAAAAACTGAGTTTGAACTTAAATAACATGTGTCTTTACTCTTCTTGTCCACATCTGACCTGTAAGCAAATGTACGGAGCTGTGTTTAGGACCGGTTCCTCTGGGAACATGGAGGAGCACACTTTAGTTCCTCCACAGTTTTAGGACCAGGACCTTGGAGGGCGGAGATGGTAAAGTGTGAATGAAATGCTGCTGAACCCTTCAGGGATCAGCCTGCCGAGATGTCCTGCAGCAGCAGCCCCCTCAGCACTGCTGACTCATGGGTAATACAAGAGTAGGATGATTTGAGGCCAACTTCTGTAAAGACAAACATTTCCAAAGCAGTTTAAAGCCCTGATGGTTCTGTTGGACCACTGAAACCAGCAGGTGGAGAGTTTAACACAGCTCAGCTTACTGTAAGGGGAACACCCCTGGTCTTTATTTTGGGGGAAATAAAATAAACCATCAAAACCAGGGGTGTCAAACTCAATTTCCCAGAGGGCCACACTGGAAAAAGAGAATCACACCAAGGGCCAGACATGTAGAGTTTATAGACATGCTTTTATTTCATCGAAAAAGTTAAATATCTTTAACTCAATTATTGCATGTCCCATATAGTCTTCTCGCTTACAGTTTGGTCCTCATAAAGCTCTGAAAAAGTCAGCAAAAAAGTTCCAAAGCCGTCCTAGAATTTAGCAAATGGAGCAAAACAATGATGACATTTTCTAAGTATGCTACCACCCAGCTGACTCACAGCAAGCTCTTTCACAGCCTGAATATTAAACTCTCTGCTGCTTCTGGGGGAACTTCTGAGTCTCAAAGTCGACAAATTTGCCAAATTCTGCTTTGAGTGTCGAGTAATTGCAAATTGAAAAACAGTTTCCCATGTTTTTGGTTTGGCGCACAACTAGGTGGGCCAAAATATATTTTGACCCTAAATTGATATGCGGGCCGGATCAGAATGTGCGAGGGGCCGGATTTGGCCCGCGGGCCTTGAGTTTGACACATGTGATTTAAAAGCTCTGCTGGTGTTTGTGTTCTTAGTCTCATTGTTACATGTTAATCTGAGCTGCTTTTGTTTTCATGAGCTCCATCTTAATGTCTTAAAGCTTCAGTTCACTTCAATAACTTTATACATCTCACTAATAAAACTGGAGATGAACTCAACAGCTAGTAACTCTGGATATTATTCCACAGATCCCACCACAGACCATCTCAACTGACTGATATTCATTTTCTATTGGACTGTTCATTGAAAAAACGTTACATAATTTTAACATTTTATGTTATAAATTATTACATTTAGTCCTTCCCTACATCTCAGAGAGGAATGTTATACTTTTACTACTACATTATGTTTAATATCTTTAAATTGATCGATTATAGGCAAAATAAATAATAAAATTAGAGGAAAAAAACTGGAAAGATGTCTGCAGCTCTGCTTGTAGTTCCTGCTGATGACAGTTTAATTATGTTAATATATCGATATAATTGATCAATTTAAAGATGTTGAATCTAATTAAGTAGTAAAAGTATAATATTACTCTCTGAAATGTTAACGGCAAAAACTTTAAATAATTCAAAAAATAAAACATTAAAAACCTTTAAAAGTTCAGTGAGTGAGTTCCAGCTGTCAGCTGCTGGTGTCTGGTATAATGGCGCCCTCTGGTGGAGATCAGCAGGAACTACAAGCAGAACTGCAGACACGTTTTCCAGTTTTTTCATCTAATTTTATTATTTATTTTGCCTAAAATCGATCAATTTAAAGATACCGAATCTAATGTAGTAGTAAAAGTCTAATATCCATCTCTGAGATGTAGTAAACGACAACATTTGTGAATAATTCATAAAATAAAGACTTCCAGCTGTCAGCTGCTGGTGTCTGTTTTAATGGCGCCCTCTGGTGGAGATCAGCAGGAACTACAAGCAGAGCTGCAGACACATTTTCCAGTTTTTTCATCTAATTTTATTATTTATTTTGCCCAAAATCGATCAATTTCAAGATATTAAATCTAGTAAAGTAATACAAGTTTAACATTCCCCTTTTGAGATGTTGTTAAGGGCAAAATGTTTAAATAATTTACCAAATAAAACGTTAAAAATCTTTGAAAGTTCAGTGAGTGAGTTCCAGCTGTCAGCTGCTGGTGTCTGGTGTAATAGCGCCCTCTGGTGGAGATCAGCAGGAACTACAAGCACAACTACAGACACTAATTTTATTGTTTTAATTTAAATGTATTTATCTTATACACTAACCCACCTCATTTGTTTAATTAATTTAAATTTCAAGACTTTATTATATACATGATCTATCCCTTTTTTTAATCATTTTTTTATTAATTATTCTTTGCACTTTAATTAAATTTTCTTACCCTGTAATCGATTAATTTAAAGAAATTTGATCTAATGTAGTAGTAAAAGAATATTATTCCTCACTGAGATGTTTTAAGGGCAAAATGTTTTAACAATTCATAAAATCATAAGGTTAAAACGCTAGAAGCTGGTGTCTTAGTGCCCTTTAAATAAAGGGTTTAATGGCGCCCTCTGGTGGACATTATCAAGAACTACAATACTGATGTACACAAATACACACATTAGAACATGTTTACAGTTTATTCCGACTTCATTTGTTTAATAAAGATTTTGCCATTTTTTGCCACATTTTGCCCTTC
Organism: Perca fluviatilis; assembly: GCF_010015445.1. Lineage (NCBI taxonomy): Eukaryota > Metazoa > Chordata > Actinopteri > Perciformes > Percidae > Perca > Perca fluviatilis. Next base: position 2,174,195 of record NC_053135.1, on the reverse strand, counting down.
ACAACATTTCAGAGATGTATATTATACTTTAACTACTATATTAGATTTAATATCTTCGAAATCATCGATTTTAGACAAAATAAATAAAAATAAAAAAATAGAGGAAAAACCTTCTGCTTGTAGTTCCTGCTGATCTCCACCAGAGGGCGCCATTACACCAGACACCAGCAGCTGAAGGGTTTTTAACGTTTCATTTTATGAACTATTCACACATTTTGTCGTTCACTACATTTCAGAGGGTAGTATTATAATTTACTACTAAATTAGATCCAATATCTCTAAATTAATCGATTAAAAGCAAAAGAAAGTGCATAGAATAATGAATAGAAAATTAAAGGTATAGATTATTTTACTGAAGGAATTCTTAAAACAAATAAAGTGAGTTAGTGTATATGATAAAACATTAAAATTAAAATAATAAAGGTAGAGAACTGTAAACATGTTTTAATGTCTATTTGTGTCTGCAGCTCTGCTTATAGTTCCATTACACTAGATACCAGCAGCTGGAACTCACTCAGAGAGGAATATTATACTTTTACTACATTACAATCAATATCTTTAAATTGAACGATTTTAGGCAAAATGTATGATATAAAAGTGCAGAGAAAGATTGAGCTGCAGGGCGAAATCAAATCGCCGGCAGATCGGGCTGGGTTTACCAGTATTTATTGAACTGTAAATTCATGCAGAAAGAGAAAGAAAAAAAACAGATGATAAAAACAGCTGAACACATTGATTGAATGAGTTGAGCCCTAAAATCAATTATAACTGCAGGATATCTTCTGTTTTATATTGTAGTCCTGTTGTGAGGCTGGATTTTTATCTCTGTTTGTATTTTCTGGGCCAATAGCGCCATCTTCTGAATGCTTGAATCTCGTTATGCAGCAAAAGTGAAAGTAAGACACACCAGGAAGTCGTTGTGCACGAGGCTGTAAGGTTATATTTTTTAAAAACATCGACTTCCTAACACAGAGAGAACCCCACTAAACCTCACCGAGGGATAATAAGCTGTCATTGTGCCATACAGGTAAGTGTAAAGAAGAAGAACAGAAGAGTGTTTTAAAAGGTAGATTGAGAACAAGTTACCACACTGACTGTACAGGCATAGACATAATATATTATGTCTGTGTACAGGCCTGTCCCTTTGTTTTCACTTATCAATGTCCAAAGACTGATTATAAGAAAATAACTGTGGATGATGATTATATTAATGCCTCCAGTGTTGTTGCATAACTTTAGTATCTCACCTAATCCACTCTATTCAAGATTTAGGACTGTTTGAGTAACATCCCAGCCCGTCCCACAGGTCTCTATATGAAATAAGTATTGATCTCTGTGTAAACATCATGGCAGAGCACTAGTTCCCGATCAAACTGTAAAATGACCCACATTCATCGTTTGATTTGACAACGATGTGTGCAAACCTGGTGAAACTAGTTGTATTCATGGATATTTTATTAGAACGGTTGTATTTGTAATTGTGTTACTTCCTGTACGGGCGGCTGCGTTTTATTTTGAAAGTAACAGCCGAACGTGATTAACTGACAGTAACGGAAGAAAGTAAGAAACCAACTGATGGAGCTCACGGTCTTTACGTTAAATTAAAACGGTATGAGAGATGAATGGGGTCGTTACTTCTTCCGTCTAAGATAAAACTAAGTAAGTTTAGCTAGCTAAGTAATCCGTATGTTTGTAAGTATTTTAAGCTACTTGTTAAAGTGATAACTTAGCTAACTTTATGTTAACGCTAGCTAGCAAGTTGTTAGCAAAGTTAACGTTAACATAACGTTAGCATAAAACTAGCTAAAGGTTGGAGTTTACTTTTTTCTTTTGTAGTTATATTTTATTTTCTATCCAGCTCTAGCTAATCATATACTGTAAATATTAATATTAACAGTCTATCATGTCTCTAATGTTTGTTTAAAAACGTGTTTAGCAACAAAACAGTACAATTTATACGACGCTGAACTTGGCTCCACATTAGCTCCGGTTCTCTTTAAGTTTCGATTCCACCTTAAAAAATGCCTGTTTCAGCCATTGGGTGGCAGTGTTTATCTCAAAATTGTACATATAGCCTACATAACAACAGATGCTGACTTTGCACTGCCCCCTAACTGCCAAATATGCTTGTCCGTTGACTTTCTCACCTGATTCACATACTATCGATCATCAGGTTTCCAATGATGCCCCATATGTCCATATTTACTGTAGAATTACGGAGAAAATCGAGTTCAAAAATACATATTTTTACATATTTTGACGTCGCTATTGCAACAGATGCTGACTTTGCACTGTCCCCTAACGGCCAAATATGGTTGTCCGTTGAATTTCTCACTTGATTCATATACTATAGATTATAATGTTTCCAATGATGTCCCATATGTCCATATTTACTGTAGAATTACGGAGAAAATCGAGTTCAAAAATACATATTTTGACGTTGCTATTGCAACAGATGCTGACTTTGCACTGCCCCCTAACGGCCAAATATGCTTGTCCGTTGAATTTTTCACCTGATTCATATACTATAGATTATAATGTTTCCAATGATGCCCCATATGTCCATATTTACGGTAGAGGTATGGAGAAAATCGAGTTCAAAAATACATATTTTGACATATTTTGACGTCGCTATTGCAACAGATGCTGAATTTGCACTGCCCCCTAACGGCCAAATATGGTTGTCCGTTGAATTTCTCACCTGATTCATATACTATAGATTATAATGTTTCCAATGATGCCCCATATGTCCATATTTACTGGAGAATTATGGAGAAAATCAAGGTCAAAAATGCATATTTAAATTTTTAATACATATTTTTAATAATTGGTTATTACCAGTTACGTTGTATGAATATTCAACCTCGAACCTCAGGTTGAGGAGGAACAATGCGGATTCCGTCCTGGTCGTGGAACAACGGACCAGCTCTTCACTCTCGCAAGGATCCTGGAGGGGGCCTGGGAGTATGCCCAACCGGTCTACATGTGTTTTGTGGATTTGGAGAAGGCGTATGACCGGGTCCCCCGGGAGATACTGTGGGAGGTGCTGCGGGAGTATGGGGTGAGGGGGTCTCTACTCAGGGCCATCCAATCTCTGTACGACCAAAGTGAGAGCTGTGTCCGGGTCCTCGGCAGTAAGTCGGACTCGTTTCAGGTGAGGGTTGGCCTCCGCCAGGGCTGCGCTTTGTCACCAATCCTGTTTGTAATATTTATGGACAGGATATCGAGGCGTAGTCGGGGGGAGGGGTTGCGGTTCGGTGGGCTGGGGATCTCATCGCTGCTTTTGCAGATGATGTGGTCCTGATGACATCATCGGCCTGCGACCTTCAGCACTCACTGGATCGGTTCGCAGCCGCAGTGTGAAGCGGTTGGGATGAGGATCAGCACCTCTAAATCGGAGGCCATGGTTCTCAGCAGGAAACCGATGGAATGCCTTCTCCAGGTAGGGAATGAGTCCTTACCCCAAGTGAAGGAGTTCAAGTACCTTGGGGTTTTGTTGGTGAGTAGGGACAATGGAGCGGAGATTGGTCGGAGAATCGGCGAGTGGGGCGGTATTACATTCCATCTATCGCACCGTTGTGACGAAAAGAGAGCTGAGCCAGAAGGCAAAGCTCTCGATCTACCGGTCAGTTTTCGTTCCTTACCCTCACCTATGGTCATGAAGGCTGGGTCATGACCGAAAGAACGAGATCCAGGGTGCAAGCGGGCGAAATGGGTTTCCTCAGGAGGGTGGCTGGCGTCTCCCTTAGAGATAGGGTGAGAAGCTCAGTCATCCGTGAGGAGCTCGGAGTAGAGCCACTGCTCCTGCGCCGCAAAGGAGCCAGTTGAGGTGGTTCGGGCATCTGGTGAGGATGCCCCTGGCGCGGCTCCCTAGGGAGGTGTTCCAGGCACGTCCAGCTGGGAGGAGGCCTCGGGGAAGACCCAGGACTAGGTGGAGGGATTATATCTCCAACCTGGCCTGGGAACGCCTCGGGATCCCCCAGTCGGAGCTGGTTAATGTTGCTCGGGAAAGGGAAGTTTGGGGTCCCCTGCTGGAGCTGCTCCCCCCGCGACCCGACACCGGATAAGCGGACGAAGATGGATGGATGGATGGATGGAATATTCAACCCAGTCTCACGTCAGTTCGTGATGGCATTACGAAATTAAATCTATTAGAACGTGATACCCTCACGTTATTTTGAAGATTTACGTGTTGGGTGTCACGTTTTTTATACTAATGTATTTCAATGAGAAGCATCTTACGTAATCACAGCACGAAACTTTCTGCCAGTCGGGCTGCAGCAGAGAAGCTGGATACAGCTTTGATATTATTGGTATTTTTAGCCCAATAACCGCTGTTTTAATCAACATTTATTCACCAGATATTATCACAGTTTATATTATACGGTCTTATTACCGGTAAATATTACAGTAAATAAGACAGAACAGTAGGTTACGATATGAGCGAGCTGGGCGCATTCAAAGCCGATGTCCCACGATGCAATGCGGGCATTCATTCACAGAATCAGACAGCGATCAGCGGGTCTTTAACGCCTGTATCACTTCAATGTAGCTACGTTAGGGATCATGTAGAGCGTTGTTATAGCGATTACAACAACGACGGGGTGATCAGGACCCCGACGCCAATCTTCTTTCAGCGGATCGATTTATAGCTCTCCTCCGGAGGGAACAGAACTGCGTCCATGGCAACGCTATGCTATGCATGGCAACGTTGTGTTATACTTAGCAACGGTCTGTTATCAAGAAAATAAAAGACCGTATTCTACATTAGCATTCAAGCAAGCCATGTAATAAATATAATATATATAATCAGTAGTTTGGTCACCAGTAACAACGTGTTGCTCAGTTTTGTTCCAGTAAGTTATGCACCGTTTAAAAAAATCAGCTGAAGACTCCGGAAGTGACGTCGTAATTACCGCTCGGCGGGTAGAAAAGATACAAATACATAATATTCGTAATATTGATGTTTTTGTCTAACGTTGTATTTGAGGAGTTAAACAATAAACATAACAATAATAATAAAATACAGTTTCATGTATTTGTCTCATGTACTGTTTGCTCAGCCGGCCGGCGGGCGGCATCAATCTGAAATGGAACGAAGCCGAACACGTCCTCCCACCCACCCCGGAAGAACTACAAGTGCTCAAGCTTTGTAACAGATTATGGGCCGCGGCTATAGTGGGAGTTGTAGTTTTTAAATTTATTGGTATATTTCTCATATGTAGAAGTTGGCAGTGTATAATTTTGGATACACCCTGGGTTTTTTTGGGATGGGGAACACACTGGTGTCATCAGATTTTAAAAATCGAATCGTTAAATAGGTGAAAATAGCTTTTTTTTACCATATTTGACAGTGCTTACAGTGGGTAAACTTTGGTGACCATATCTACATGATAGCTGAGGTCCAGAGCTTTTTTATGTGTGTAGCACCTTCTGTTGCTAAATGACATCAGCTGAAGACTGCTGAAGTGACGTAGTAATTACCACTCAGCGGATAGAAAAGATTGCTGCACGTAAAAAAATAAAACAAATTGCTGCACGTTGTACGTGAGAATTTATACAATAAGAATACCAATAATGAAAAAATTGTGTTTTATGCTAAGCACTTTGATTTGCCTTGTCGCAGAAAAATACTAGGCCTATATAAACAAACTACAGTTGAGTGTTTAGAACTACAGCCTAATGGCTTGTTTGACTAATGGGCATTTGTTTTGACTTGTAGGCTATGTTGTGAAAAACTAAAAATAAAACTACAGTGCCTTGCGAAAGTATTCGGCCCCCTTGAACGTTTCGACCTTTTGCCACATTTCAGGCCTCAAACATAAAGATATAAAACTGTAATTTTTTGTGAAGAATCAACAACAAGTGGGTCCCAATTATGAAGTGGAACGAAATTCATTGGCTATTTCAAACTTTTTTAACAAATAAAAAACTGAAAAAGTGGGCGTGCAAAATTATTCAGCCCCTTTACTTTCAGTGCAGCAAACTCTCTCCAGAAGTTCAGTGAGGATCTCTGAATGATCCAATGTTGACCTAAATGACTAATGATGATAAATAGAATCCAGCTGTGTGTAATCAAGTCTCCGTATAAATGCACCTGCTCTGTGATAGTCTCAGAGGTCCGTTAAAGCGCAGAGAGCATCATGAAGAACAAGGAACACACCAGGCAGGTCCGAGATACTGTTGTGGAGAAGTTTAAAGCGGATTTGGATACAAAAAGATTTCCCAAGCTTTAAACATCCCAAGGAGCACTGTGCAAGCCGATAATATTGAAATGGAAGGAGTATCAGACCACTACAAATCTGAAGACCCGGCCGTCCCTCTAAACTTTCAGCTCATACAATGAGAAGACTGATCAGAGATGCAGCCAAGAGGCCCATGATCACTCTGGATGAACTGCAGAGATCTACAGCTGAGGTGGGAGACTCTGTCCATAGGACAACAATCAGTCGTATACTGCACAAATCTGGCCTTTATGGAAGAGTGGCAAGAAGAAAGCCATTTCTTAAAGATATCCATAAAAAGTGTCGTTTAAAGTTTGCCAAAAGCCACCTGGGAGACACACCAAACATGTGGAAGAAGGTGCTGTGGTCAGATGAAACCAAAATCGAACTTTTGGCAACAATGCAAAACGTTATGTTTGGCGGAAAAGCAACACAGCTCATCACCCTCAACACACCATCCCCACTGTCAAACATGGTGGTGGCAGCATCATGGTTTGGGCCTGCTTTTCTTCAGCAGGGACAGGGAAGATGGTTAAAATTGATGGGAAGATGGATGGAGCCAAATACAGGACCATTCTGGAAGAAAACCTGATGGAGTCTGCAAAAGACCTGAGACTGGGACGGAGATTTGTCTTCCAACAAGACAATGATCCAAAACATAAAGCAAAATCCACAATGGAATGGTTCACAAATAAACATATCCAGGTGTTAGAATGGCCAAGTCAAAGTCCAGACCTGAATCCACCAGAATCTGTGGAAAGAACTGAAAACTGCTGTTCACAAACGCCTCCATCCAACCTCACTGAGCTCGAGCTGTTTTGCAAGGAGGAATGGGCAAAAATGTCAGTCTCTCGTGTGCAAAACTGATAGAGACATACCCCAGCGAATTTTACAGCTGTAATCGCAGCAAAAGGTGGCGCTACAAAGTATTAACTTAAGGGGGCTGAATAATTTTGCACGCCCAATATTTCAGTTTTTTATTTGTTTAAAAGGTTTGAAATATCCAATAAATTTCGTTCCACTTCATGATTGTGTCCCACTTGTTGTTGATTCTTCACAAAAAATTACAGTTTTATATCTTTATGTTTGAGGCCTGAAATGTGGCAAAAGGTCGAAAAGTTCAAGGGGGCCGAATACTTTCGCAAGGCACTGTACTTACAAAGAGAAGCATTTTTCATTTTATTTTCCATGCAAAGTTATTTAAAAACGCAATTTTCTAAATTTGCAGTTGATGAATGTTAATAGCAAAGACTAAAGGGGAAAAAAAACATAAGGATATTTATGTATGGGACTTAATTTGATTTAAATCACACTGTATTATTAGTAACAATTTATGGTAGGCCTATCATTAATTATTATATTCAGAAGATGATCCTGATATCAATCAGCATGGTTACAGTACAGCTTGTAAACTCAGCCTTTACTGAGACTACCTTTTCAAAATTAAGAAGGGGCTAGTTTTAGGAAGCATTTTAAGCAGATTTTTGCTGAGGTTTTTGTTCACAGAGATGTATATAGCTTTGTATGGGATGCGTGTACACAAAAGTGTTTGGGTTTTGGCCACACTTCTACCTCAGCCTACTGCACACAGACACAAGTACTTTTGCATATTCTGCTAAAATAGAGACCAGAATGTGGTGCCAAACTAACAATCTCATTCAACCATTTCACAAAATGAGGAGTTGGTCGTGACATGGGTCAGAGGGTATTAGAGGTCATAAATGATGAACCAATCAGCTCTGCTCCTACAGGCACCTTGGTGTGTATATGGACAACATGCACCTTTGGCTGGAAGGCCCGTGTTGAAAGTGTGTCTTATCATTTAGAGCAGACACTCACAGTGAATCAGATGGTTTATGTTATACAAGGCTGCATTACAGAGCATTTTAATATGTCAGCAATATCTAAAAACATCTCATTTAAAGCTTACTTGTAAGGGGAGCACAGAGAATATGGTCTGATCAATCTTTATTCTCCAAGCCAAGTAGCTCTATCCTCTGACAGAAGAAATGGGTACCCTAATGTAAACTAAATAATTCCAAACTATAGCCCTAATTTGGACCTACCTCAATTCAAAGTTAAAATAATGTTGCTTGAGGCTGCAGGGGAATAGCTTCATGATATGATGCATATGGTTGTGTGTTGCTCACTGTTTGTGAAAGATGAGCAATAGATTGTGGCTGTGTGATGTGCTTCAATCTGACTCCATATCACTTTTTTTTATGTTTTTTTATCATAAGTATGTCATCTGTATGCTGATAAAACAATATGTCAAGTGTTATTTTTGAAGCATTTTAACTCAAGGCAAATATCCCTCTGGGGATAATAAAGTATTGCTTGCAAAATGGTCCCTATGATATGTGAAAATTAAAACCTTGTCGTAGGACTATAGCAAACACATCGTTGGAAAGGTCTCAACCTGGAGAGTAACATATGTCAGTCTGAAGAGGATACATTATTCCTGCTTTGAAATATTGACCTCTGAACCTTGAACCCAGTCCATTTTTGAAGGCTTGTCATTTAGCAACAGGAGGTGCTACACACATAAGACCAGCTGTTCTAGAAAGCTCTGGACCTCAGCTTTCATGTAGATATGGTCTCCAAAGTTTACCCACTGTAAGCACTGTCAAATATGGTAATAAGCTATTTTCACCTATTTAACGATTCGATTTTTAAAATCTGATGACACCAGTGTGTTCCCCATCCCAAAAAAAAACAGGGTGTATCCAAAATTATACACTGCCAACTTCTACATATGAGAAATATACCAATAAATTTAAAAACTACAACTCCCACTATAGCCGCCCAGCGCCCACCCTAATCTGTTACAAAGCGTGAGCACTTGTAGTTCTTCCGGGGTGGGTGGGAGGGCGTGTTCGGCTTCGTTCCATTTCAGATTGATGCCGCCGCCCGACGGCTGAACAAACAGTACATGAGACAAATACATGAAACTGTATTTTATTATTATTGCTATGTTTATTGTTTAACTCCTCAAATACAACGTTAGACAAAAACATCAATATTACGAATATTATGTATTTGTATCTTTTCTACCCGGCCGCGGTAATTACGACGTCAGCGCTTCGGAGTCTTCAGCTGATTTTTTTAAACGGTGCATAACTTACTGGAACAAAACTGAGCAACACGTTGTTACTGGTGACCAAACTACTGATTATATATATTATATTTATTACATGGCTTGCTTGAATGCTAATGTAGAATACGGTCTTTTATTTTCTTGATAACAGACCGTTGCTAAGTATAACACAACGTTGCCATGCATAGCATAGCGTTGCCATGGAGGCAGTTCTGTTCCCTCCGGAGGAGAGCTATAAATCAATCCGCTGAAAGAAGATTGGCGTCGTGGTCCTGATCACCCCGTCGTTGTTGTAATCGCTATAACAACGCTCTACATGATCCCTAACGTACCTACATTGAAGCGATACAGGCGTTAAAGACCCGCTGATCGCTGTCTGATTCTGTGAATGAATGCCCGCATTGCATCGTGGGACATCGGCTTTGAATGCGCCCAGCTCGCTCATATCGTAACCTACTGTTCTGTCTTATTTACTGTAATATTTACCGGTAATAAGACCGTATAATATAAACTGTGATAATATCTGGTGAATAAATGTTGATTAAAACAGCGGTTATTGGGCTAAAAATACCAATAATATCAAAGCTGTATCCAGCTTCTCTGCTGCAGCCCGACTGGCAGAAAGTTTCGTGCTGTGATTACGTAAGATGCTTCTCATTGAAATACATTAGTATAAAAAACGTGACACCCAACACGTAAATCTTCAAAATAACGTGAGGATATCACGTTCTAATAGATTTAATTTCGTAATGCCATCACGAACTGACGTGAGACTGGGTTGAATATTCATACAACGTAACTGGTAATAACCAATTATTAAAAATATGTATTAAAAATTTAAATATGCATTTTTGACCTTGATTTTCTCCATAATTCTCCAGTAAATATGGACATATGGGGCATCATTGGAAACATTATAATCTATAGTATATGAATCAGGTGAGAAATTCAACGGACAACCATATTTGGCCGTTAGGGGGCAGTGCAAAGTCAGCATCTGTTGCAATAGCAACGTCAAAATATGTCAAAATATGTATTTTTGAACTCGATTTTCTCCGTAATTCTACAGTAAATATGGACATATGGGGCATCATTGGAAACATTATAATCTATAGTATATGAATCAGGTGAAAAATTCAACGGACAAGCATATTTGGCCGTTAGGGGGCAGTGCAAAGTCAGCATCTGTTGCAATAGCAACGTCAAAATATGTCAAAATGTATTTTTGAACTCGATTTTCTCCGTAATTCTACAGTAAATATGGACATATGGGGCATCATTGGAAACCTTATGATCGATAGTATATGAATCACGTGAAAAAGTCAACGGACAACCATATTTGGCCGTTAGGGGGCAGTGCAAAGTCAGCATCTGTTGCAATAGCAATGTCAAAATATGTATTTTTGAACTCGATTTTCTCCGTAATTCTACAGTAAATATGGACATATGGGGCATCATTGGAAACATTATAATCTATAGTATATGAATCAGGTGAGAAATTCAACGGACAGCCATATTTGGCCGTTAGGGGGCAGTGCAAAGTCAGCATCTGTTGCAATAGCATAGTCAAAATATGTCAAAATATGTATTTTTGAACTCGATTTTCTCCGTAATTCTACAGTAAATATGGACATATGGGGCATCATTGGAAACCTTATGATCGATAGTATATGAATCACGTGAGAAATTCAACGGACAAGCATATTTGGCCATTAGGGGGCAGTGCAAATTCAGCATCTGTTGCAATAGCAACGTCAAAATATGTATTTTTGAACTCGATTTTCTCCGTAATTCTACAGTAAATATGGACATATGGGGCATCATTGGAAACATTATAATCTATAGTATGTGAATCAGGTGAGAAATTCAACGGACAAGCTTATTTGGCCATTAGGGGGCAGTGCAAATTCAGCATCTATTGCAATAGCAACTTCAAAATATGTATTTTTGAACTCGATTTTCTCCGTAATTCTACAGTAAATATGGACATATGGGGCATCATTGGAAACATTATAATCTATAGTATATGAATCAGGTGAGAAATTCAACGGACAACCATATTTGGCCGTTAGGGGGCAGTGCAAAGTCAGCATCTGTTGCAATAGCGACGTCAAAATATGTAAAAATATGTATTTTTGAACTCGATTTTCTCCGTAATTCTACAGTAAATATGGACATATGGGGCATCATTGGAAACATTATAATCTATAGTATGTGAATCAGGTGAGAAATTCAACGGACAAGCATATTTGGCCGTTAGGGGGCAGTACAAAGTCAGCATCTGTTGCAATAGCGACGTCAAAATATGTATTTTTGAACTCGATTTTCTCCGTAATTCTACAGTAAATATGGACATATGGGGCATCATTGGAAACATTATAATCTATAGTATGTGAATCAGGTGAGAAAGTCAACGGACAAGCTTATTTGGCCATTAGGGGGCAGTGCAAATTCAGCATCTATTGCAATAGCAACTTCAAAATATGTATTTTTGAACTCGATTTTCTCCGTAATTCTACAGTAAATATGGACATATGGGGCATCATTGGAAACATTATAATCTATAGTATATGAATCAGGTGAGAAATTCAACGGACAACCATATTTGGCCGTTAGGGGGCAGTGCAAAGTCAGCATCTGTTGCAATAGCGACGTCAAAATATGTAAAAATATGTATTTTTGAACTCGATTTTCTCCGTAATTCTACAGTAAATATGGACATATGGGGCATCATTGGAAACATTATAATCTATAGTATGTGAATCAGGTGAGAAATTCAACGGACAGCCATATTTGGCCGTTAGGGGGCAGTGCAAAGTCAGCATCTGTTGCAATAGCATAGTCAAAATATGTCAAAATATGTATTTTTGAACTCGATTTTCTCCGTAATTCTACAGTAAATATGGACATATGGGGCATCATTGGAAACATTATGATCGATAGTATATGAATCACGTGAGAAATTCAACGGACAAGCATATTTGGCCATTAGGGGGCAGTGCAAATTCAGCATCTGTTGCAATAGCAACGTCAAAATATGTATTTTTAACTTCGATTTTCTCCGTAATTCTACAGTAAATATGGACATATGGGGCATCATTGGAAACATTATAATCTATAGTATGTGAATCAGGTGAGAAATTCAACGGACAAGCTTATTTGGCCATTAGGGGGCAGTGCAAATTCAGCATCTATTGCAATAGCAACTTCAAAATATGTATTTTTGAACTCGATTTTCTCCGTAATTCTACAGTAAATATGGACATATGGGGCATCATTGGAAACATTATAATCTATAGTATATGAATCAGGTGAGAAATTCAACGGACAACCATATTTGGCCGTTAGGGGGCAGTGCAAAGTCAGCATCTGTTGCAATAGCGACGTCAAAATATGTAAAATATGTATTTTTGAACTCGATTTTCTCCGTAATTCTACAGTAAATATGGACATATGGGGCATCATTGGAAACATTATAATCTATAGTATGTGAATCAGGTGAGAAATTCAACGGACAAGCATATTTGGCCGTTAGGGGGCGTACAAAGTCAGCATCTGTTGCAATAGCGACGTCAAAATATGTATTTTTGAACTCGATTTTCTCCGTAATTCTACAGTAAATATGGACATATGGGGCATCATTGGAAACATTATAATCTATAGTATGTGAATCAGGTGAGAAATTCAACGGACAAGCTTATTTGGCCATTAGGGGGCAGTGCAAATTCAGCATCTATTGCAATAGCAACTTCAAAATATGTATTTTGAACTCGATTTTCTCCGTAATTCTACAGTAAATATGGACATATGGGGCATCATTGGAAACATTATAATCTATAGTATATGAATCAGGTGAGAAATTCAACGGACAACCATATTTGGCCGTTAGGGGGCAGTGCAAAGTCAGCATCTGTTGCACAGGAGACGTCAAAATATGTCAAAATATGTATTTTTGAACTCGATTTTCTCCGTAATTCTACAGTAAATATGGACATATGGGGCATCATTGGAAACATTATAATCTATAGTATGTGAATCAGGTGAGAAATTCAACGGACAAGCATATTTGGCCGTTAGGGGGCAGTACAAAGTCAGCATCTGTTGCAATAGCGACGTCAAAATATGTATTTTTGAACTCGATTTTCTCCGTAATTCTACAGTAAATATGGACATATGGGGCATCATTGGAAACATTATAATCTATAGTATGTGAATCAGGTGAGAAATTCAACGGACAAGCATATTTGGCCGTTAGGGGGCAGTACAAAGTCAGCATCTGTTGCAATAGCAACGTCAAAATATGTCAAAATATGTATTTTTGAACTCGATTTTCTCCGTAATTCTACAGTAAATATGGACATATGGGGCATCATTGGAAACCTTATGATCGATAGTATATGAATCACGTGAAAAATTCAACGGACAAGCATATTTGGCCATTAGGGGGCAGTGCAAATTCAGCATCTGTTGCAATAGCAACGTCAAAATATGTATTTTTGAACTCGATTTTCTCCGTAATTCTACAGTAAATATGGACATATGGGGCATCATTGGAAACATTATAATCTATAGTATGTGAATCAGGTGAGAAATTCAACGGACAAGCTTATTTGGCCATTAGGGGGCAGTGCAAATTCAGCATCTATTGCAATAGCAACTTCAAAATATGTATTTTTGAACTCGATTTTCTCCGTAATTCTACAGTAAATATGGACATATGGGGCATCATTGGAAACATTATAATCTATAGTATATGAATCAGGTGAGAAATTCAACGGACAACCATATTTGGCCGTTAGGGGGCAGTGCAAAGTCAGCATCTGTTGCAATAGCATAGTCAAAATATGTCAAAATATGTATTTTTGAACTCGATTTTCTCCGTAATTCTACAGTAAATATGGACATATGGGGCATCATTGGAAACATTATAATCTATAGTATATGAATCAGGTGAAAAAGTCAACGGACAACCATATTTGGCCGTTAGGGGGCAGTGCAAAGTCAGCATCTGTTGCAATAGCAACGTCAAAATATGTATTTTGAACTCGATTTTCTCCGTAATTCTACAGTAAATATGGACATATGGGGCATCATTGGAAACATTATAATCTATAGTATATGAATCAAGTGAGAAATTCAACGGACAACCATATTTGGCCGTTAGGGGACAGTGCAAAGTCAGCATCTGTTGCAATAGCGACGTCAAAATATGTCAAAATATGTATTTTTGAACTCGATTTTCTCCGTAATTCTACAGTAAATATGGACATATGGGGCATCATTGGAAACCTTATGATCGATAGTATGTGAATCAGGTGAGAAATTCAACGGACAAGCATATTTGGCCGTTAGGGGACAGTGCAAAGTCAGCATCTGTTGCAATAGCAACGTCAAAATATGTATTTTTGAACTCGATTTTCTCCGTAATTCTACAGTAAATATGGACATATGGGGCATCATTGGAAACATTATAATCTATAGTATGTGAATCAGGTGAAATTCAGGACAAGCTTATTTGTGGGGCGAGGGTTTACAAAATTGTATTTTTGACTTTTCATTTTAGGGGCAGTACAAGTCAGCATCTGTTGCAATAGGACGTCAAAAAGTTTTTTAACTCGATTTTCTCCGTAATTCTACAGTAAATATGGCATATGGGGCATCATTGGAACATTATAATCTATAGTATGTGTTTAGGTGAAATTCAACGGACAAGCATATTGCCGTTAGGGGCAGTGCAAAGTCAGCATCTGTTGCAATAGCAACGTCAAAATATGTCAAAATATTTTTTGACTCGATTTTTCCGTTCTACAGTAAATATGGCATATGGGGCATCATTGAAACCTTATGATCGATAGTATATGAATCACGTGAAAAATTCAACGGACAAGCATATTTGGCCATTAGGGCAGTGCAAATTCAGCATCTGTGCAATAGCAACGTCAAAATATGTAATTTTGAACTCGATTTTCTCCGTAATTCTACAGTAAATATGGACATATGGGGCATCATTGGAAACATTATAATCTATAGTATGTGAATCAGGTGAGAAATTCAACGGACAAGCTTTTTCGGCCTTAGGGGGCAGTTCAAATTCAGCATCTATTGCAATAGCAACTTCAAAATATGTATTTTTGAACTCGATTTTCTCCGTAATTCTACAGTAAATATGGACATATGGGGCATCATTGGAAACATTATAATCTATAGTATATGAATCAGGTGAGAAATTCAACGGACAACCATATTTGGCCGTTAGGGGGCAGTGCAAAGTCAGCATCTGTTGCAATAGCATAGTCAAAATATGTCAAAATATGTATTTTTGAACTCGATTTTTCGGTAATTCTACAGTAAATATGGACATATGGGGCATCATTGGAAACATAATAATCTATAGTATATGAATCAGGTGAAAAGTCAACGGACAACCATATTTGGCCGTTAGGGGCAGTGCAAAGTCAGCATCTGTTGCAGCAACAGCGTCAAAATATGTATTTTGAACTTCGATTTTCTCCGTAATTCTACAGTAAATATGGACATATGGGGCATCATTGGAAACATTATAATCTATAGTATATGAATCAAGTGAGAAATTCAACGGACAACCATATTTGGCCGTTAGGGGACAGTGCAAAGTCAGCATCTGTTGCAATAGCGACGTCAAAATATGTCAAAATATGTATTTTGAACCTCTCGATTTTCTCCGTACATTCTACAGTAAATATGGACATATGGGGCATCATTGGAAACCTTATGATCGATAGTATGTGAATCAGGTGAAATTCAACGGACAAGCATATTTGGCCGTTAGGGGACAGTGCAAAGTCAGCATCTGTTGCAATAGCAACGTCAAAATATGTATTTTTGAACTCGATTTTCTCCGTAATTCTACAGTAAATATGGACATATGGGGCATCATTGGAAACATTATAATCTATAGTATGTGAATCAGGTGAGAAATTCAACGGACAAGCTTATTTGGCCATTAGGGGGCAGTGCAAATTCAGCATCTATTGCAATAGCAACTTCAAAATATGTATTTTGAACTCGATTTTCTCGTAATTCTACAGTAAATATGGACATATGGGGCATCATTGGAAACATTATAATCTATAGTATATGAATCAGGTGAGAAATTCAACGGACAACCATATTTGGCCGTTAGGGGGCAGTGCAAAAGTCAGCATCTGTTGCAATAGCATAGTCAAAATATGCCAAAATATGTATTTTTGAACTCGATTTTCTCCGTAATTCTACAGTAAATATGGACATATGGGGCATCATTGGAAACCTTATGATCGATAGTATGTGAATCAGGTGAGAAATTCAACGGACAAGCATATTTGGCCGTTAGGGGACAGTGCAAAGTCAGCATCTGTTGCAATAGCAACGTCAAAATATGTATTTTTGAACTCGATTTTCTCCGTAATTCTACAGTAAATATGGACATATGGGGCATCATTGGAAACATTATAATCTATAGTATGTGAATCAGGTGAGAAATTCAACGGACAACCATATTTGGCCGTTAGGGGGCAGTGCAAAGTCAGCATCTGTTGCAATAGCATAGTCAAAATATGTCAAAATATGTATTTTTGAACTCGATTTTCTCCATACCTCTACCGTAAATATGGACATATGGGGCATCATTGGAAACATTATAATCTATAGTATATGAATCAGGTGAAAAAGTCAACGGACAAGCATATTTGGCCGTTAGGGGGCAGTGCAAAGTCAGCATCTGTTGCAATAGCAACGTCAAAATATGTATTTTGAACTCGATTTTCTCCGTAATTCTACAGTAAATATGGACATATGGGGCATCATTGGATACATTATAATCTATAGTATATGAATCAAGTGAGAAATTCAACGGACAACCATATTTGGCCGTTAGGGGACAGTGACAAAGTCAGCATCTGTTGCAATAGCGACGTCAAAATATGTCAAAATATGTATTTTTGAACTCGATTTTCTCCATACCTCTACCGTAAATATGGACATATGGGGCATCATTGGAAACATTATAATCGATAGTATGTGAATCAGGTAAGAAATTCAACGGACAAGCATATTTGGCCGTTAGGGGCAGTGCAAAGTCAGCATCTGTTGCAATAGCGACGTCAAAATATGTCAAAATATGTATTTTTGAACTCGATTTTCTCCGTAATTCTACAGTAAATATGGACATATGGGGCATCATTGGATACATTATAATCTATAGTATATGAATCAAGTGAGAAATTCAACGGACAACCATATTTGGCCGTTAGGGGACAGTGCAAAGTCAGCATCTGTTGCAATAGCGACGTCAAAATATGTCAAAATATGTATTTTTGAACTCGATTTTCTCCATACCTCTACCGTAAATATGGACATATGGGGCATCATTGGAAACATTATAATCTATAGTATGTGAATCAGGTAAGAAATTCAACGGACAAGCATATTTGGCCGTTAGGGGGCAGTGCAAAGTCAGCATCTGTTGCAATAGCGACGTCAAAATATGTCAAAATATGTATTTTTGAACTCGATTTTCTCCATACCTCTACCGTAAATATGGACATATGGGGCATCATTGGAAACATTATAATCTATAGTATGTGAATCAGGTGAGAAATTCAACGGACAAGCATATTTGGCCGTTAGGGGGCAGTGCAAAGTCAGCATCTGTTGCAATAGCAACGTCAAAATATGTATTTTTGAACTCGATTTTCTCCGTAATTCTACAGTAAATATGGACATATGGGGCATCATTGGAAACATTATAATCTATAGTATATGAATCAGGTGAAACATTCAACGGACAAGCATATTTGGCCGTTAGGGGGGCAGTGAAAAGTCAGCATGTGTTGCAATAGCATAGTCCTTAATATGTCAAAATATGTATTTTTGAACTCGATTTTCTCCGTAATTCTACAGTAAATATGGACATATGGGGCATCATTGGATACATTATAATCTATAGTATATGAATCAAGTGAGAAATTCAACGGACAAGCATATTTGGCCGTTAGGGGGCAGTACAAAGTCAGCATCTGTTGCAATAGCAACGTCAAAATATGTATTTTTGAACTCGATTTTCTCCGTAATTCTACAGTAAATATGGACATATGGGGCATCATTGGAAACATTATAATCTATAGTATGTTGAATCAGGTGAGAAATTCAACGGACAAGCATATTTGGCGTTAGGGGCAGTACAAAGTCAGCATCTGTTGCAATAGCGACGTCAAAATATGTATTTTTGAACTCCGATTTTCTCCGTAATTCTACATATATGGACATATGGGGCATCATTGGAAACATTATAATCTATAGTATATGTAATCAGTTGAGAAATTCAACGGACAAGCATTTGGCCTTAGGGCAGTAATCAGCATCTATTTCAATAGCAACGTCAAAATATGTATTTTTGAACTCGTTTTCTCCGTAATTCTACAGTAAATATGGACATATAGGGCATCATTGAAACATTATAATCTATAGTATATAATCAGGTAGAAAATTCAACGGACAAGCATATTTGGCCGTTAGGGGCAGTACAAAGTCAGCATCTGTTGCAATAGCAACGTCAAAATATGTCAAAATATGTATTTTTGAACTCGATTTTCTCGTAATTCTACGTAATATGACATGGGGCATATTGGACATTATAATCTATTTATATGATCAGTGAATTACGACCATTTTGGCCGTTAGGGGCAGTCAAAGTCAGCATCTGTTGCAATAGCGACGTCAAAATATGTCAAAATATGTATTTTTGAACTCGATTTTCTCCGCAATTCTACAGTAAATATGGACATATGGGGCATCATTGGAAACATTATAATCCATAGTATATGAATCAGGTAAGAAATTCAACGGACAAGCATATTTGGCCGTTAGGGGGGCAGTGCAAAGTCAGCATCTGTTGCAATAGCGACGTCAAAATATGTCAAAATATGTATTTTTGAACTCGATTTTCTCCGTAATTCTACAGTAAATATGGACATATGGGGCATCATTGGAAACATTATGATCGATAGTATATGAATCAGGTGAAACATTCAACGGACAAGCATATTTGGCCGTTAGGGGGCAGTGCAAAGTCAGCATCTGTTGCTATAGCAATGTCAAAATATGTATTTTTGAACTCGATGTTCTCCGTAATTCTACAGTAAATATGGACATATGGGGCATCATTGGAAACATTATAATCTATAGTATATGAATCAGGTGAGAGATTCAACGGACAACCATATTTGGCTGTTAGGGGACAGTGCAAAGTCAGCATCTGTTGCAATAGCAACGTCAAAATATGTCAAAATATGTATTTTTGAACTCGATTTTCTCCGTAATTCTACAGTAAATATGGACATATGGGGCATCATTGGAAACCTGATGATCGATAGTATATGAATCAGGTGAGAAAGTCAACGGACAAGCATATTTGGCAGTTAGGGGGCAGTGCAAAGTCAGCATCTGTTGTTATGTACAATTTTGAGATAAACACTGCCACCCAATGGCTGAAACAGGCATTTTTTAAGGTGGAATCGAAACTTAAAGAGAACCGGAGCGAATGTGGAGCCAAGTTCAGCGTTGTGCAATTTATTGTTGCTAACCATTGAGTTGGCACATCAACGGTTGCTTGCCTGTTGTTTAATAAGGCAATGATCTATATGCTGTGTATTTATTTTGTTCCATTTTTCTTTTTTTATAACCTATTTAGCTAATATTTTTATTGTGTACATGTATTGGGGTTAACGGGTAATTAAAGTACTAGTTCCGCTAGGGTAAATATTGTACCATTCACGGGTTTGCGGGTGTGGTAAGCATTTCCATGGTAACAGTGAGCTCCGTCAATCAGAGACGTCGCTGTTACGCTTAGGATTGTGGGTAGTGTAGTACTTCTCCATGACCTCGCAAATAAAACATGTTTTTCTTAAAACAAGGTTGATTTCATACAGATTTCTGGTGTTTACAGGGATATAAACCTTCGTTTCACAATCTCTGAGCTCGTGGTCAGTCTCTCTTGGATGGTTTAGACGGTTAAAAGATTGAGCTTGGTCTGGTGATAGCCAGACTAACACTGTTGAGCTCTACTAGAGGTTCTTCTACCAAATGAATAAATACATACACACAGATAACATTTAATTTATTATTGTCTTCCATGAATACGGTTGTATATAAATACAAATGTTATGTTAAATATATAGTATGATGCCCTAATTAACCCTAAAAAAAATATTTTTCAATTTCCCCAGTGTGGGATTAATAAAGTCTATCTGATCTTATCATGTTTAGTTACATTGACAGAGACCTGTGTAATAAATAATGTTATATATTATTATATATATTTCTATTCTGTACTTAAAAAGAACGTTGGCATGTTTGGTTGATGTTAAATTGTAGTGTTTTTTTTTTTTTAGAGAGAATATTCAACGTACAATATGTAACTTTCTGCCGCTAGGGGTCTCTCAACCAAAACAATGGACGGTAAAACTGGACTTTTGATGACGTTGTGAAGTTGCGTGGAATTATAGGAGTTATTAGTGGTTAAACACCTTCGCTGCCGGTTAGAATCTGCATCAGTTCACGGACGAGTTTACCCGTTCAAGTTTATTCACGTTACGTTTCATAACGTTTATTCATGTTATTGTAATAAAATAGCAGCAGTTTCCCCAACATAATTACGTTTTTCTTGATTAGATTTTTATTTGTAGCTGACCAGTTAGCTAGTGAGCCAGCAAGCTAACAGTAGCCAGCAGCTAAAACACAAAATATTTCACATATCAATGTCACCTTTTGGATGGTTTCAACACCGGGGCGGACGGGGTTTGTTGTAAGGCTAGCTAGCTACTAAACGAGGCTGAGAGACGGGTGTGGGTGGGGATTGCCGGGGAAATCTCCGCGACAGCGAGCCAGGACGTTCGATGCCGGTTGTGCAGCAGCAGAACATCTCCCAGCTGCCCGGAATTATCTCCCCTTCACTTTTCAGTAATCTTAACTTTTCGTTTTGGTGCTTAACCCACCTTTTGTCGGGTTGATTTAGCTAACCGTAAAGACAGCTAAACGCGAAGGGGGGAAAAATTCGGCAGGGAGGAGATTTTCGGCACATACACCGGTAGCGCTACGGACATGTAGCTAGCTACCGCTATGGATGGCTGCTGTTGTGACTCGGTGCTGGGACTGATATGGTCTGTTTCCCGACGTTTAATTAAACTGCCGTTAGCGTCGTAAGCACCTGGCACTGGAGATAAGTTCTGGCCGGGGGGGGGTTGCTGTAATGAAAGTAGCTGGCTGATAGCTGACTGGGGGCTAACGGTAACTAGCTAGCTATATGTCCCGGGGCTGTTGTCAGCTGTCATCCCGACTGAGTCTCTCTGCGCCGGGGGAGTGAGGCAGACAGACCGAGTAAGGCCTGACTGCAGTACGCAGAACGAGGAGTGGCTCAATGTGGGTGGAGCTAAACGTTTGACTCCGCCCACTTGCCAAATAGCAATTGGCAGAGCCATTTCTCTATCACTCTGGCAATTGGTCTGAGGGGAAAACACAGGACTTTCAAGCTGACCGGAGATCTTTTCCCGCGTGTGAAGTTCAGTGTTGCCAAGTCTGCTTACTATAAGCAACTTTGGGCTTGTTTTTCTGTAAAGTCGCTTACAAATATTGGTAGTCGCGGGTCGCGGTTTTTTTGGGCTTGTTTCTAAAGTGTAGTTGCTTATTTGGGCTTGTTCCCTGCTCCGCAATAAGTTGTCAAGCAGTCTTGCCTGTTCCCTCTGTCCCTCCCCTTTCCCCATACACACAGGAGACAGCAGAGTTTTTTCCCTCCCACATCCTGCTTCTAATTGGCTCTGACCCAGATGGCAACGAGTACTAGCCAATCAGAGGCAGAGCAGGGCAATCAGTTTTTTCTGTTTAGGAAAATGTCAGTGAGTGACTGGATTAAAATACGCGCGAGTCGCGACTGATGGTGAATGGACTGTAGAAGAGTTTTTGGAGGAACAAAAGCCTGGGGCAAAGTGGGCGAAATACGGGAAGAAATATAACAAAGACTGGGAGAAAAAGAAAGGAATAAAAGAATGGATTCAACCCGTCGTAATAATTTCTCCTGTTTCCGGGTTATAGCGATTTAAAAATGGGATCTTCTGCAGTCCCTGCAATAATAAATAAAGAATTTGTGAATTCAGGATGGTATTATGCAAATTGTAATTATCAAAGGTTATTATATACACATGTTTATATAATGTACTTGGTACATATTTGATATCCCATCAGTTTTCTAATGTTAAAAGGAGGTTTAACTCCCTATTGTAGTCAGTGTCCTGAAGCTCGGGGGAGAAAAATAAATAAACTACCGTGTGTACAGTTTTGCAAAACTGCGCACAGTTTACCAATCTGTCCACATGGATGTAAATTGACAATCTGTACCCACGGATTGTAAAACCGTGCACACAGTTTATTTATTTTTCTCTTCCCGGGGGTCCGTAGAAAAAGTCGCTTGTTTTGGGCTTGTTTTCACAGGCCTGGTTGCTTATTTGTCTCACGAGATCTGGCAACACTGGTGAAGTTTGCTTTTCCCGTTGTTCTTAACCCAACCGTCCGTTGTTGGCGTCCCCCAGAGACATGGGCTCGTTTCCCGCGAATTACGTTCGTGTTATCCTTTTCCTTAACCTGGCGGCGGAGTGGAACCAAAACATCTACCGGGAAATTTTGTAGACCACCGGCCGGCAGGCAGCGTCCGTCCGCGGGCACTCCGCCTCTGCCTTAACAACCGTCAGTTGTTGTCTGGCGTTCCCCAGAGACCAGGGCTCATTTCCCGGGAGTCATGTTTGCTTTCCTCGTTCTTCTTTTCCTAAACCCAACTCCGTTCTTTTTTCCTTTTTACAATTCAAATATCATTATTTATTATAATCTATATATAATATCATATTATAAAGGTGTTGCATTGACGTTAGAGAATGTGCTGCCTGATGTCCGCCACCAGATGGCGTGCCCACGGAGTCAAACGTTTAGCTCTGCCCACATTTGGCCCAACCCCGATCTGCGTACTGCAGTCAGGTGCAATTGGACAGACCGGGGTGTGCTAGCTGGCTAAATTAGCATTAGATTAATCGTCTATCTATACAGCTAACGTTAACGTTACTAGTGAAGTTATTCGTGGGTTAGCTCAGTCCTGTTAGCTGTGGTCGAAACAGTCATACTAAAAATAACTATTAGCGTGTTGAACGATGTTGTAACCTCATAATGTTACCCACAAAGCATTAGCATCAACGTTAGCACATTGTAGTAACGTTAAGCTGCTATCGATATTGAACTTACCAAATAGATAAGGTCTCTGTTGTATTACTGTGATAAAAAGTGGGATGTAATTAATCACAAAATGATGCTGTATGGCAAAAAAGCAGTATTACGGTTCCAAGTATTTTTTTTCTGTGACATTGTATGATTTACAATTACTCCTGAACGTATCATCTTGGTGCCAGTGTTCTGAGGAAGTTAGAGTAACTGGAGGGTGAAAGGTTATATGACGCCACTGACGGGCAACTAAAGGAAACGTGCCGTGTCTGAAAATAAAATAACAGATTTCTCTGGGTTTGACATTTGGTGGAAACATTTGGGATAGTGTAAGAACACAACTCATAAAAATATATAACATAGGTATGGTCATTTTTAGACATTTTAAAGCAGAAATGTTACATATTGTACCTTTAACTTTGAATGACATTTATAAGTGAAGTTACTTTTTCAGCCTTGAGTAGTGCCTGTAGATCTCATTCTCAAGCTGCAATGACTTCTAGCCTTTAACTTATTTGATTACTTGATATAAATATATTTTTTCTTGTCATCAGGAAAGTCCGTTACCGAAGGCGCTGAACAGCTGATGGAGTCTATCATCAGAGACTTTGAGGCCTCTGTGTAAGTGTCTCTCTCTGATATCCAGTCTGCAGTGTCTGTGTACGATGTAGTAAATAATTACTGCTTTTTTTCTGTCTCTCTTCTTTGTTAATGCAGTTTAAGCATAGTTTTTTGGATGCTTTTGAGTTGGTTTTTATGCAAAATTATGCAATATAATGTTCCTCATTAAACTAACCTGTGTCTTTAGTTAAGATGATATATTGAATAGTTAGTAGTCACCCACTGACAGGCTGCATTGTGGGTACAGACGGGCTTTTTTTTCTTGTTCTGCAGACAATATAAATATAGTTTTATATAATAGCTAATACATCACAAGCAGAATAATTGTTGTGGTTCACATGTTAGCCTTGTATTTTGTTCTCCAGATCATTGAAGTTGGGTCTGTGTGCAGAATATACAGAAGTAAGAACACATGGCTTCTACAACACGGTCTGCCTCAGATTACGTCAAGAATCACAGAGCCCGCCTTGTGGGAAAATTAAAGAATCTTTCTGTGATTCTGGAGAACTTGAATCAGGAGAACTCGGATAAGAAAAAAGTTTTAAGTGATGAGGAGGTCTGTGAAATAGAGCAAGCAGAGAAAACGGACTACAATAAAACCAGAAGAATACTGGACTCGGTCATTAAAAAAGGAGAAGCAGCCTGCTATGAGTTCCTCAGGATTATTTACATGACGAGGAAGAGGACATTAGATCCTGATCTGCACTACTGGATCAGCTGCTTTCCTTTCAAGGAAGACACAGAAATGGATACAAACTACTTACAAGGTATTTTAAAGCAGAATTCAGATTGATCCTTATTATTTATCTTCGATGTGCTGATCTTATATAATGCACTTTAATGTGTCTGTGTGTCTATTATTAATGTAAGGGCACAGCAGTTAATTTATGGTATATTTATTTATCCACTGTTGTTTCTGTTTTAGGTTCAAGGCCGTGCCACCGATATCAGGGAAAGTTGAAGTCAAAAGCCCAACAAATATCAAAAAAGTTTTGGAAAAATCAGTTTAAAGGAAACAACAAGTCTGATCTGTCGTATATGTCACTTGTGTTAGACACACAAGGAAAGGATTCTCCATCTAAAATAAAGAAGTTAAAGAACAAGAAAAGCAAGATGAGTCGCAAGAAAAAGCTAAGGACATACATTCCTGAGGTCAAGGCAGACATTTCCCCCAGTGACCTGCTGAAAAAACATGAAAACATACTCCTGGTTGGTAAACCTGGAATTGGAAAGACAGCACTCACTCATGAAATGTTAAAACTCTGGGCAGAAAGAGACAACGAGATGCTCGATTACATGTTTTACTTTGACATGAGAGAAACATCCGACATCAGGAAGGTCACGAGCTTGGAGGATCTTCTCTTCAGTGTGTTCAGTGAACCAGATGAAGATAAAGAAGAGGTCTTACAGGACATTAAGCAGAACTCTGACAATGTTACACTCATCTTTGATGGAGTCACAGATCTGTCTTCTTCGTCAGTGGTGAAGAGACTTGTAGAGAAGGACCTACTACCTGATGCTAAAGTCATCGTGACTTGCAGACAGGATGATGAAGAAAAGTTTCCTTCTGAGGACTTTCTCAAAGTGGAAGTAAAAGGCTTTAGTGAGCACACTATAAAAACATACTTATCTGCAATGCTCGGGGAAGAACAGAAGAAGGTTTTGAGCAACGTGGAGTTGTTAACTCTGTGCCATGTCCCAATGTATGCACTGATGGTGGCTGTCTGCTTTTCATCTGAGACACCAGAAGACTCTCCACAGCCATGCACCATCACTGAAATCTACATCAATATCGTTCGTTTTTGCCTTCGAAAAAACAGCAAGAACATAAAAGAGATAGATCTAAATGACTTCATCAACAACAACAGTAAGGAAATGCTGTCTTTGGCTGAGGCTGCTTTTCATGCAACTGAAGGAAAAACTGTGAACTTGACAGAACGTCCCTGTAAGGACAGCTGTGTCCTTTGCTTTCTGAAAGCACTTTTTATCAAAGTCGCCCACACTGAGACAAAAGCCACATATGCATTTCTCCATTACACAATGCAGGAGTTTTTTGCAGCTCTGTGGCTCTTAAAGAATCCAGAAAAAATCAAGGAAGTTTTTCAGCAATGCCTCACTGAGGAGAAGAAACACATGAAACATCTGATCCCTTTCATGTGTAGATTGTTGAATGAGAAGAGCCCCAGTTTGATGAATTGTCTGATTCCAGCTCAGGAGCTCAAGAATACATCTAACTGGTTCTTCAAGGAAATGATCACCACATTTTCCAACAGTGAGCTTGAGGTGGACATACTCTTCTTCTGCCAGTGTTTGTATGAGTCCCAGTGTCCTGAAGCATGCGTCCACCTTCTGGACAAACTGGGCTACCATCTTGATCTCAGTGGAGAGAGTCTCGATCCTTACCCTTGCTGTGCTGTGGCCTATGTGGTCACTCAGTCAAAGGAGAGGAAAATATCCCTGGACCTTGAGGACGTCACAGTGTCAGAACAAGGAATGACACGACTATTTGGATGCCTTGAAAATGTCCAATGGTATGACTAAGCATGCTTAGGTTACAACATATCTAATTAAGTAGAATTAATTTGGTCTTTTAACCAGCACTGATTTTATTAATAAGATTTGCTGAAGAGGACAAAGTAAAATGAACCCTGAAGGATAAGTAGGTGTAAAAAATGGATGGTAAATATTCAGAAAATAAAGTATGGTACTTCTGCTGTACTTTTCCTCTGAAACCATTTTATGATACTTTACTGTTTCTCTACTCTGTTACTTCTATAATGAGGAAATGGTTTCTGATTGTTCTTTAAATTATAGGTGTGACCCTCTGCCACAGCAGCTGTGGAGGATTTTTCTTCTCAATGAAAGGCAGATGGACCCCATCAGCTTACTTGGCCTTGATGGAAATCGGCTGCACCTTCCAGTTGAGGGTAAAAGACTGCTGTATGAAAGAGCAGTCAAAGTCATGCAGAAGATTACTACGAAGGTTAATGTCTGCCTCCACTGGGAAAGGAAAACTCCTGTCTGCCATAGTCTGTGTGAGTCTCTCTTTGAGGCTCTACCTTACATCAGCTCATTCAGGTATGTAGCTTTTTTTTTGTGATGCTGATTCCACATGCTCTGAGTTTTATCCTTTTTTAAAACCTTCAATGTTGAATGAAAATCCTTTTTTGGTGGGGAAGTCTTCATTGATGCTGATATGTAGATCAGCATTAAAGTGGATAATCAGTCTTGAAACACAGCAGAAATAAGAGAAAAAAGGGAACTTTTATGTATTTCTTTTATCATTCATATTTATACGTTTTCCCCCCCCCAAACTCAAATTTGGGTGGCTTCTGGGGGAAATGGTGTCTGTTTTGGGGGGATAACGTTAGAAGCTAGCAGAGTTTGCATGGCTTTGCAGTAATCAGGTGTAGGAGGTGTAGTACAGTGAGTCAGGAATTATAAACTACTAATAAAGTTAATAATTGAACTTTTCAGAATCAGACAGGCCACATTGTGTCTTATGAATCTGAACTTTGATCTCTTGTATTTCTACCCAGATGGTTTCACTTTCTATTATACACTCTTTCTCAAATTCTGCTGAAGTTGAAGAATAATGTAATTGCAATTGTACATCATATCTGACATCAGCACGATGTTAACAATGTAGTATTTGTTTACAACTGTATATGTTTAAATCTAACGTGTGTACAGTACATTCACTGTTTGATGCATCTGTTTGTTATCATGCAGCTTCAGGAAGACCTACAGAGGTCCAGGATCTCAGAACCAGGAGCAAAGCCACGGGACACTGGAGAGAGAAGAAAAGCAGCTGTTACTGGATTTATGCCTGAAAGCTGCAATTCACGAAGGAGAAAGCTTTCACAATGTAGTGAATATGCTCATCTCATTGTTTTCTGTTAGCACGGACTTACATAACATCCTTCTTGATTTTTATCAACATGTCAAGAGTGAAGGGTTTTCAGCTGTCATTCCAAAACTCAGACCACTTTTCCAGTCAGCTGCTGCAGTCTGGATCATAAACCTCTCAGAGAGAAAGAGCTCCATCCTCCTGGAAGTGCTGAAACTCCAACCAGAGAAGAAACCAGTGGAGCTGAGAGGCTGCTCAGATGAAGAGAGTGAAGTGAGGAGTTTCCTACAGTGTCTGCCTTACATCTCACAGCTTAGGTAAATAAATGATGCTGCCTGTGTAGCTGCCTCGCCGCCTGGCCGGCCTTCCTTCACAGACCCCGGCCTGCTATGAGGTACTTGGAGCTCCGTCACGGCAGCCCACAGCACTCCATACCCGAGCAAAGTCACTGTTTTTTTGCGCTAATGGACAACCAAACGCTGCTGCTCTGACAAAGCTCCAGGGCCTGCAACCTTATATACTGTCTATGTCTGCAGCTCCCCTCTTCCTGCTAGCTAAATGCCGGTGTGTGTGAGTGAGAGCGCGGTCAGCGAGCTTGTTACGCCAGCAATCTCTTACCACAGTTCCAGTTACTCTTTTAATGTGTGTAATTATAATGTGTTGAGTTATTTAAACAAACAATTGGGGAAATAAACGCTGCTTGTCCGCGAGTCCCATTGATAGAGCCTGTGGCTGGATGTAACCCGTGGATAGTTAGCTTCATTTTCGGCGTAATTCCGAGTATATTTACAGATTGAATTTCATCATGCCACGTATACAACATCGAGCTAAATATCTTATAAAGCTAACAACGGTGTCCGATTTCAAGTTAATGAATATTTGTGAATTTCAGAGGAATTCTAAGAGGAGCTAGCTCTCATTGATAGAGCTACATCCAGCCGCAGGCTCTATCAATGAGACTCGCGGACAAGCGGCGTTTATTTCCCCAATCGTTTGTTTAAATAACTCAACACATATAATTACACACATTAAAAGATTAACTGAAACCTGTGGTAACAGATTGCTGGCGTAACAAGCTCGCTGACCGCGCTCTCACTCACATACACCCGGCATTTAGCTAGCAGGAAGAGGGGTGTTGGAGGCTCCTTATATATATATATATATATATATGTCAATGGTTGCAGGCCCTGGAGCTCTGTCAGGGCAGGAGCATATGGTTGTCCATTAGCCACACGTCAGTCAGGCACACTTCCTCGGCTTAGAATTACAATACGAAACGCTAAAAATACCTTGCTGACGGAACACACTTCATTGGCTTAGAATTACAGCAACAATCGCTAAACACACTGCAAACTCACAGTCCTCTCTTTCCGATTTACAGCCCCCCTCTCGTGGCTTAAAATAACTCACCGTTGTCGGCTCCAGCCGCTGAACTACACGTTGTAAACAGCCATGGGCTGCTTGCCTGGTCCTCCCGGTAACGTTAGCAGTTAGCAGGGTTAGCATGGCGGCGTTAGCCAGGACCAGTCGGGATCACTTTACTGGTTATGTCTCAATTGTTTTTGCGAATAACGAACTCGGGTACTCTAGCTATATAATTCAATGTGAGTACACAAATGTTGAAATGACAAAAAATGCCCGTCCCTAGTAGCTGTGATAAATTAGCCTGAAGCTAATGCTTACCTGTTCAGGAGAAAAAAGGCCAACTCTGCATCCTTTTGGGCTCTAAGCTGTCTCCATCTTTCAAATACATCTCCAATATTTACCAGGGGGTTGTTACGTCTCTGGTCACGCAACTGTTAGAAACATGCTGTTTTCTTTTTTTTATGTCATGTAGAATCTATCTCCGTTGATCCTGTTCGTTTGTTTGCTGCTTTCATGGCTGTACTACCGTTACAGCTGTAGCGCGCTGGGTTTACGTTTTACAGGTATATCTGGCAACCCGGCCTGGCTGTCAAACTGGGCCGTTGATAACAACCACAGATCAAAACATAAACATAAATTCCGTCACGGAATGTAAATTTCAAAAAGAAAAAATACTGAAATTAGCATTGTTGTCAGAAAAGATAGTATTTTTTTTTTGGGGGGTTTGGTGTTTTTTGGATTTGGGGGGGGTTTTTTGTTTATTACAATACAAATATTACATATTGGACCTTTAACTTCCTCCCGACCAGCTACAGCATTAAAATACTCCCAATTAGATTTTTGGTGTCATTATCAGAATCCATTGTTGATTAAAAAGCAATTCTTGATTCAATAAATATAAATTGGTGCTTTTCATGCTGTTAACTCCAGTGCACCATGTGCCAAACCACCCTGTCATGTTTTTATTGCACTGAATGGCAATATGAAACATAACTGGCAGTTAAAATATCTTGTCTTAATGAAAGTCACTGTCTGATAAACCAGTAAAGCAGAGAGAGGAGTGTGGGAGTAGAATAATTACTCATACAGGAAATAAATGAAAAAATCTACAGTTTAAACTGGCATTGGCTTTTTTTCATCTCTAAGCAGCTTAAAAATAAACAGTTGAAACATGAAAAAATGAAATATCATTGCACAGATAAAATGGATAATATCTCTTTCAATTTAATTTCACAGCAATTCCGAAGCTAAATTTGAACAAAACAAGTTGCCATTTGAGCTAAAGCCTGAGTGAACTTGACTGACTGTGATGAAACTTGTACCAACTGTTGAGAGAGCAGCACATTAAGATTTCAGACATCTATGAATCATCATTTAGAGTCACCAGAGACAGATGGAGTGAAGAACAACTGTTATTTACACAGCTGTCATCTCAGGAGCAAAGAGAAGCATTGCATCATGGGATATTACAGGACTGGCACGTACAAGTTCAAATCATCACCAAATGTTTCCTCTTATTATTATTTCAGTGTAGATTTTCAGCGGTCAGATCGTTCAGAAGAAATCAGGTTCTTTGGGAATCTGTTCTGTGCAGCAGCAGAGAGAGAACAGCAGACAGGAGAGAAGACACTGGAGCTGTTATCATCAGTGTGCAGATATGAAAAACTCCCTCTCAAACAGAAATGGTGTGATTTCCTGCTGGACCTGTACTCTAATGATCCTACAACAGGTCTGAGTCTCCTTCCATCATTACAGTCAGTTTTCCAGTCAGCTCCTGCAGTCTGGTTCATAAACCTCTCAGATAGAAAGAGCTCCATCCTCCTGGAAGTGCTGATACTCCAATCAGAGAAGAAACAAGTGAAGCTGACAGGCTGCTCAGATGAAGAGAGTGAAGTGAGGAGTTTCCTACAGTGTCTGCCTTATATCTCACAGCTCAGGTAAGTCAGACAAATACTGTATATTTAATAATAATATGTTGCGTCTTTAAGAAGAGGTTTGTCAAAAATCCTTCTTAATAATCACCTGGGTTTTAAATGTTAATTGACGGCCATTTACAAATAAACATAATGAAGATATATTCAATGTCTCAGTTCAGTAATTATTTAGTATCACAGTCTTCTGCCTTTATGAGAATAATGAGATGATATGAATAATAATAACAACAATGTAGCTCTGAGACAACAACAAAGTCCTGCTAATACTTTCTTATACAGGAAATAAAAACACATCATACAGAAATTAAACACCTGCAGTTAAAACTGATATTGGCTTTTTGTAAATCTTAGCATCTTAAAAATAAAAATAGAAACATTAAAACTAAATATTTTCGTAAATATAAAATAATTAACATCTCTTTCAACCAAAGAAAAAGTAAATAAATTCTCCATTCATCTTCCTCTTTATCTGAAGACTGAGTGAACTTGACTGACTGTGATGAAACTTGTACCAACTGTTGAGAGAGCAGCACATTAAGATTTCAGACATCTATGAATCATCATTTAGAGTCACCAGAGACAGATGGAGTGAAGAACAGCTGTTATTTACACGGCTGTCATCTCAGGAGCAAAGAGAAGCATTGCATCATGGGACTTTCTGTAACTATTGTACATGATATGGACTCTAGATGTTGTTGTTCCACTGTGTATATTTATATAATGTAAATATATTTAATATTTAAACTCACACACAAAGTCAAATTCCATAAAGTGAAGAAAACCACGAGGAAACCAATCAGCAGAGATTTCAGACTCAGGATCAGTGTTTGTGTTGTGAGTCAGTAAAAGTCCTAAAATGATGTTCTGCTTTGATGAAAGATGTGTGTAACCCTTGTGTTGTACTCCAGGGTCAAAATTAACACTTTTTTAGAAACTGTTTTTAACTTTTTGTTGCTTTTTACAATGTTTTTGGCACTTTTTCCCCATTACCACCAGTATATTCACCACTAGAACCAATGTATTAACACTAGTTGAATAATCATTTTGGAATTCATGGTCAATAAACCTCATTTATATGAAATTATCTATTTTTTGTGTTAGAAAAAAGCTGAAATTATGAATGATTTGGACTAACAGTTAAGATCAGAGAAACTAAGGTAATGGATAATCACATACATGTCAAAGTTTAGTCAGGATAATGCTATAGAATGTAATAAAACACCCATAATTCAATGAAAGTAGAGCTCTGATCCTTAATTTCACTTGTGAAGAGAGTTTTATGGAACCATCCATGTTATTTAGAAACCCAAATTTCTGATATAGAAACTTTTGACCCGAGGACAACAGGAAGGTTAACATTCAATTACATTTTATACAGGACAGACATGTTCAAGATGGAGTCCATCAGTAGTGTGTTGTTGTATTTATGCAGCTGAGATCAAATCATCACAAAATGTTTCCTTTTATTATTTCAGTTATGATTCTGGTTGGTCAGATGGTTCAGAAGAAATCAGGTTCTTTGGGAATCTGTTCTGTGCAGCAGCAGAGAGAGAACAGCAGACAGGAGAGAAGACACTGGAGCTGTTATCATCAGTGTGCAGAGATCAAACATTCCCTTTTAATGATCAGAAGTATTATGATGATGACGACTCAAAGGAATATCAGAGAGATTACCTGCTGGATCTGTGCTCCCACATCAAGGACTATGAGACTAAAACAGGTCTGAGTCTCCTTCCATCATTACAGTCAGTTTTCCAGTCAGCTGCTGCAGTCTGGACCATAAACCTCTCAAAGAGAAAGAGCTCCATCCTCCTGGAAGTGCTGAAACTCCAATCAGAGAAGAAACAAGTGGAGCTGAGAGACTGCTCAGATGAAGAGAGTGAAGTGAGGAGTTTCCTACAGTGTCTGCCTTATATCTCACAGCTCAGGTAAGTCGGACAAATACTTTATATTTAATAATAATATGTTGCTTCCTTAAGAAGAGGTTTGTCAAAAATCCATCTTAATAATCTCCTGGGTTTTAAATGTTAATTGACGGCCATTTACAAATGAACATAATGTAGAAACAGATGAATTAAATGTCTCAGTTCAGTAATAATTAAGTATCACAGTCTTCTGTCTTTATGAGAATAATGAGATGATATGAATAATAATAACAACAATGTAGCTCTGAGACAACAACAAAGTCTTGCTAATACTTTCTTATACAGGAAATAAAAACACATCATACAGAAATGAAACACCTGCAGTTAAAACTGATATAGGCTTTTTGTAAATCTCAGCATCTTAAAAATAACAAATAGAAACATTAAAACTAAATATTTTTGTACATATAAAATAATTAACATCTCTTTCAACCAAAGAAAAAGTAAATAAATTCTCCATTTATCTTCCTTTTTATCTGAAGACTGAGTGAACTTGACTGACTGTGATGAAACTTGTACCAACTGTTGAGAGAGCAGCACATTAAGATTTCAGACATCTATGAATCATCATTTAGAGTCACCAGAGACAGATGGAGTGAAGAACAGCTGTTATTTACACTGCTGTCATCTCAGGAGCAAAGAGAAGCATTGCATCATGGGATTTTCTGTAACTATTGTACATGATATGGACTCTAGGTGTTGTTGTTCCACTGTGTATATTTATATAATGTAAATATATTTAATATTTAAACTCACACACAAAGTCAAATTACATAAAGTGAAGAAAACCACGAGGAAACCAATCAGCAGAGATTTCAGACTCAGGATCAGTGTTTGTGTTGTGAGTCAGTAAAAGTCCTAAAATGATGTTCTGCTTTGATGAAAGATGTGTGTAACCCTTGTGTTGTACTCCAGGGTCAAAATTAACACTTTTTTAGAAACTGTTTTTAACTTTTTGTTGCTTTTTACAATGTTTTTGGCACTTTTTCCCCATTACCACCAGTATATTCACCACTAGAACCAATGTATTAACACTAGTTGAACAATCATTTTAGGATTTCATGGTCAATAAACCTCATTTATATGAAGTTATCTCATTGTTGTGTTAGAAAAAAGCTGAAATTTTGAATGATTTTGACTAACAGTTAAGATCAGAGAAACAAAGGTAATGGATAATCACAGACATGCCAAAGTTTAGTCGGGATAACGCTACAGAATGGAATAAAACACCCAAAATTCAATGAAAGTAGTGATCTGATCCTTAATTTTACTTGTGAAGAGCGTTTTATGGAACCATCCACGTTATTTTGGGGCAATTTGTTTGAAAGAAACCCAAATTTATGATATAGAAACTTTAAAAATGGGTCAAATTTGACCCGAGGACAACAGGAGGGTTAAAGTTTAATTAGATTAATAATTTTATACAGAACAGACATGTTCAATATGGAGATTCAGTATTGTGTTGTATTTATGCAGCTGAGATCAAATCATCACAAAATGTTTCCTTTTATTATTTCAGTTATTATCGTCATTGGTCAGATCGTTCTAAAGGAATCAGGTTCTTTGGGAATCTGTTCTGTGCAGCAGCAGAGAGAGAACAGCAGACAGGAGAGAAGACACTGGAGCTGTTATCATCAGTGTGGAGATACAACACATTCCCTTTAAAAGACTGGGATGATGATGAATATCGGAGTGATTTCCTGCTGGATCTGTACTCCCACCTGAAGGACTGTGAGACTAAAACAGGTCTGAGTCTCCTTCCATCATTACAGTCAGTTTTCCAGTCAGCTCCTGCAGTCTGGATCATAAACCTCTCAGAGAGAAAGTGCTCCATCCTCCTGGAAGTGCTGAAACTCCAATCAGAGAAGAAACAAGTGAAGCTGAGAGGCTGCTCAGATGAAGAGAGTGAAGTGAGGAGTTTCCTACAGTGTCTGCCTTATATCTCACAGCTCAGGTAAGTCAGACAAATACTGTATATTTAATAATAATATGTTGCGTCTTTAAGAAGAGGTTTGTCAAAATCCATCTTAACAATCACCTGGGTTTTAAATGTTAATTGACGGCCATTTACAAATAAACATAATGAAGATATATTCAATGTCTCAGTTCAGTAATTATTTAGTATCATAGTCTTCTGTCTTTATGAGAATAATGAGATGATATGAATAATAATAACAACAATGTAGCTCTGAGACAACAACAAAGTCCTGCTAATACTTTCTTATACAGGAAATAAAAACACATCATACAGAAATGAAACACCTGCAGTTAAAACTGATATTGGCTTTTTGTAAATCTCAGCATCTTAAAAATAACAAATAGAAACATTACAACTAAATATTTTTGTACATATAAAATAATTAACATCTCTTTCAACCAAAGAAAAAGTAAATAAATTCTCCATTTATCTTCCTTTTTATCTGAAGACTGAGTGAACTTGACTGACTGTGATGAAACTTGTACCAACTGTTGAGAGAGCAGCACATTAAGATTTCAGACATCTATGAATCATCATTTAGAGTCACCAGAGACAGATGGAGTGAAGAACAGCTGTTATTTACACTGCTGTCATCTCAGGAGCAAAGAGAAGCATTGCATCATGGGATTTTCTGTAACTATTGTACATGATATGGACTCTAGATGTTGTTGTTCCACTGTGTATATTTATATAATGTAAATATATTTAATATTTAAACTCACACACAAAGTCAAATTCTATAAAGTGAAGAAAACCACGAGGAAACCAATCAGCGCAGAGATTTCAGACTCAGGATCAGTGTTTGTGTGGTAGTCAGTAAAAGTCCTAAAATGATGTTCTGCTTTGATGAAAGATGTGTGTAACCCTTGTGTTGTACTCCAGGGTCAAAATTAACACTTTTTTAGAAACTGTTTTTAACTTTTTGTTGCTTTTTACAATGTTTTTGGCACTTTTTCCCCATTACCACCAGTATATTCACCACTAGAACCAATGTATTAACACTAGTTGAACAATCATTTTGGAATTCATGGTCAATAAACCTCATTTATATGAAATTATCTATTTTTTGTGTTAGAAAAAAGCTGAAATTATGAATGATTTGGACTAACAGTTAAGATCAGAGAAACTAAGTTAATGGATAATCACATACATGTCAAAGTTTAGTCAGGATAATGCTATAGAATGTAATAAAACACCCATAATTCAATGAAAGTAGAGCTCTGATCCTTAATTTCACTTGTGAAGAGAGTTTTATGGAACCATCCATGTTATTTAGAAACCCAAATTTCTGATATAGAAACTTTTGACCCGAGGACAACAGAAAGGTTAACGT
The DNA here is from genome assembly GCF_010015445.1 of Perca fluviatilis. NCBI lineage: Eukaryota > Metazoa > Chordata > Actinopteri > Perciformes > Percidae > Perca > Perca fluviatilis. The sequence goes on along the minus strand of NC_053135.1, from coordinate 2,137,594 downwards.
TCAATTACATTTTATACAGGACAGACATGTTCAAGATGGAGTCCATCAGTAGTGTGTTGTTGTATTTATGCAGCTGAGATCAAATCATCACAAAATGTTTCCTTTTATTATTTCAGTTATGATTCTGGTTGGTCAGATCGTTCTAAAGAAATCAGGTTCTTTGGGAATCTGTTCTGTGCAGCAGCAGAGAGAGAACAGCAGACAGGAGAGAAGACACTGGAGCTGTTATCATCAGTGTGCAGAGATCAAACATTCCCTTTTAATGATCAGGAGTATTATGATGATGACGACTTAAAGGAATATCAGAGTGATTTCCTGCTGGATCTGTGCTCCCACCTGAAGGACTGTGAGACTAAAACAGGTCTGAGTCTCCTTCCATCATTACAGTCAGTTTTCCAGTCAGCTGCTGCAGTCTGGATCATAGACCTCTCAAAGAGAAAGAGCTCCATCCTCCTGGAAGTGCTGAAACTCCAATCAGAGAAGAAACAAGTGAAGCTGAGAGACTGCTCAGATGAAGAGAGTGAAGTGAGGAGTTTCCTACAGTGTCTGCCTTATATCTCACAGCTCAGGTAAGTCGGACAAATACTTTATATTTAATAATAATATGTTGCTTCCTTAAGAAGAGGTTTGTCAAAAATCCATCTTAATAATCACCTGGGTTTTAAATGTTAATTGACGCCATTTACAAATGAACATAATGTAGAAACAGATGAATTAAATGTCTCAGTTCAGTAATAATTAAGTATCACAGTCTTCTGTCTTTATGAGAATAATGAGATGATATGAATAATAATAACAACAATGTAGCTCTGAGACAACAACAAAGTCTTGCTAATACTTTCTTATACAGGAAATAAAAACACATCATACAGAAATGAAAACCTGCAGTTAAAACTGATATAGGCTTTTTGTAAATCTCAGCATCTTAAAAATAACAAATAGAAACATTAAAACTAAATATTTTTGTACATATAAAATAATTAACATCTCTTTCAACCAAAGAAAAAGTAAATAAATTCTCCATTTATCTTCCTTTTTATCTGAAGACTGAGTGAACTTGACTGACTGTGATGAAACTTGTACCAACTGTTGAGAGAGCAGCACATTAAGATTTCAGACATCTATGAATCATCATTTAGAGTCACCAGAGACAGATGGAGTGAAGAACAGCTGTTATTTACACTGCTGTCATCTCAGGAGCAAAGAGAAGCATTGCATCATGGGATTTTCTGTAACTATTGTACATGATATGGACTCTAGATGTTGTTGTTCCACTGTGTATATTTATATAATGTAAATATATTTAATATTTAAACTCACACACAAAGTCAAATTCCATAAAGTGAAGAAAACCACGAGGAAACCAATCAGCAGAGATTTCAGACTCAGGATCAGTGTTTGTGTTGTGAGTCAGTAAAAGTCCTAAAATGATGTTCTGCTTTGATGAAAGATGTGTGTAACCCTTGTGTTGTACTCCAGGGTCAAAATTAACACTTTTTTAGAAACTGTTTTTAACTTTTTGTTGCTTTTTACAATGTTTTTGGCACTTTTTCCCCATTACCACCAGTATATTCACCACTAGAACCAATGTATTAACACTAGTTGAATAATCATTTTGGAATTCATGGTCAATAAACCTCATTTATATGAAATTATCTATTTTTTGTGTTAGAAAAAAGCTGAAATTATGAATGATTTGGACTAACAGTTAAGATCAGAGAAACTAAGGTAATGGATAATCACATACATGTCAAAGTTTAGTCAGGATAATGCTATAGAATGTAATAAAACACCCATAATTCAATGAAAGTAGAGCTCTGATCCTTAATTTCACTTGTGAAGAGAGTTTTATGGAACCATCCATGTTATTTAGAAACCCAAATTTCTGATATAGAAACTTTTGACCCGAGGACAACAGGAAGGTTAACATTCAATTACATTTTATACAGGACAGACATGTTCAAGATGGAGTCCATCAGTAGTGTGTTGTTGTATTTATGCAGCTGAGATCAAATCATCACAAAATGTTTCCTTTTATTATTTCAGTTATGATTCTGGTTGGTCATATGGTTCAGAAGAAATCAGGTTCTTTGGGAATCTGTTCTGTGCAGCAGCAGAGAGAGAACAGCAGACAGGAGAGAAGACACTGGAGCTGTTATCATCAGTGTGCAGAGATCAAACATTCCCTTTTAATGATCAGGAGTATTATGATGATGACTACTTAAAGGAATATTTGAGTGATTACCTGCTGGATCTGTGCTCCCACATCAAGGACTATGAGACTAAAACAGGTCTGAGTCTCCTTCCATCATTACAGTCAGTTTTCCAGTCAGCTGCTGCAGTCTGGATCATAAACCTCTCAAAGAGAAAGAGCTCCATCCTCCTGGAAGTGCTGAAACTCCAATCAGAGAAGAAACAAGTGAAGCTGAGAGACTGCTCAGATGAAGAGAGTGAAGTGAGGAGTTTCCTACAGTGTCTGCCTTATATCTCACAGCTCAGGTAAGTCGGACAAATACTTTATATTTAATAATAATATGTTGCTTCCTTAAGAAGAGGTTTGTCAAAAATCCATCTTAATAATCACCTGGGTTTTAAATGTTAATTGACGGCCATTTACAAATGAACATAATGTAGAAACAGATGAATTAAATGTCTCAGTTCAGTAATAATTAAGTATCACAGTCTTCTGTCTTTATGAGAATAATGAGATGATATGAATAATAATAACAACAATGTAGCTCTGAGACAACAACAAAGTCTTGCTAATACTTTCTTATACAGGAAATAAAAACACATCATACAGAAATGAAAACCTGCAGTTAAAACTGATATAGGCTTTTTGTAAATCTCAGCATCTTAAAAATAACAAATAGAAACATTAAAACTAAATATTTTTGTACATATAAAATAATTAACATCTCTTTCAACCAAAGAAAAAGTAAATAAATTCTCCATTTATCTTCCTCTTTATCTGAAGACTGAGTGAACTTGACTGACTGTGATGAAACTTGTACCAACTGTTGAGAGAGCAGCACATTAAGATTTCAGACATCTATGAATCATCATTTAGAGTCACCAGAGACAGATGGAGTGAAGAACAGCTGTTATTTACACTGCTGTCATCTCAGGAGCAAAGAGAAGCATTGCATCATGGGATTTTCTGTAACTATTGTACATGATATGGACTCTAGATGTTGTTGTTCCACTGTGTATATTTATATAATGTAAATATATTTAATATTTAAACTCACACACAAAGTCAGATTCCATAAAGTGAAGAAAACCACGAGGAAACCAATCAGCAGAGATTTCAGACTCAGGATCAGTGTTTGTGTTGTGAGTCAGTAAAAGTCCTAAAATGATGTTCTGCTTTGATGAAAGATGTGTGTAACCCTTGTGTTGTACTCCAGGGTCAAAATTAACACTTTTAGACACTTTTTAACTTTCTGTTGCTTTTTACAACGTCTTTGCCACTTTTCCCCCCATTCACCACTAGAACCAACGTTACTAGTTGAACAATCATTTTAGGATTTCATAGTCAATAAATCATTCATATGAAATTATCTTATTTTTGTGTTAGAAAAAGCAGAAATTATGAATGATTTTGACTCACCGTTAAGATCAGAGAAACAAAGGTAATGGATAATAGAGCACTACCGATAAAGGATTTTTTAGGCCGATATTGATATAAAATATTTGGTGATTTAAAAATCCAATATTCCGATATATCTGCCGAAAAATATATATATATATATATATATATATATATATATATATATATATATATATATATATATTTTTTATTTTTTTTAAATCAAGAAATGCGTAACAAAATATAAACAGATTTCCCTAACATTACTTATTTGTAGTTATTTATGAGTTCTCATTAAAATAATATGATAATTCATTTTAAAAATAAACTAGTTTTTTATTGTCACAACAGAACATCAAAATATATTAAAGTTCTGTTAAATAAAATGTGTGAAAATACAAACTTAAGATATGAAACTGAAAGGGTTAAACACGAGTGTAGCCAACAAGGACGTTGTAGAGCGCCCTCTGGTGGACAAACTATACAACGCCAGCACTCAGAACATGGTTGAAGGGGTTTTGTCGTGTTTTATTTTATTTTTTAAATATTCATTTATCGGCTATTATAAATACCGATACCGATAGTTTGGAAAAATGAATAATATCGGCCCGCTGATATATTAGTCGGGCTCTAGTGGATAATCACAGACATGTCAAAGTTTAGTCAGGATAACGCTATAAAATTCAATGAAAGTAGAGATCTGATCCTTAATTTCACTTGTGAAAAGCGTTTTATGGAACCATCCACGTTATTTTGGGGCAATTTGTTTGAAAGAAACCCAAATTTCTGATATAGAAACTTTAAAAATGGATCAAATTTGACCCCAGGACAACAGGAGAGTTAAAGTTTAGCTAGATTAATAATTTTATACAGAACAGACATGTTCAAGATGGAGTCCATCAGTAGTGTGTTGTTGTATTTATGCAGCTGAGATCAAATCATCACAAAATGTTTCCTTTTATTATTTCAGTTATTATCCTCATTGGTCAGATGGTTCAGAAGAAATCAGGTTCTTTGGGAATCTGTTCTGTGCAGCAGCAGAGAGAGAACAGCAGACAGGAGAGAAGACACTGGAGCTGTTATTATCAGTGTGCAGAGATCAAACATTCCCTTTTAATGATCAGGAGTATTATGATGATGACGACTCAAAGGAATATCAGAGTGATTTCCTGCTGGATCTGTGCTCCCACATCAAGGACTATGAGACTAAAACAGGTCTGAGTCTCCTTCCATCATTACAGTCAGTTTTCCAGTCAGCTCCTGCAGTCTGGTTCATAAACCTCTCAGAGAGAAAGTGCTCCATCCTCCTGGAAGTGCTGAAACTCCAATCAGAGAAGAAACAAGTGAAGCTGAGAGACTGCTCAGATGAAGAGAGTGAAGTGAGGAGTTTCCTACAGTGTCTGCCTTATATCTCACAGCTCAGGTAAGTCGGACAAATACTTTATATTTAATAATAATATGTTGCTTCCTTAAGAAGAGGTTTGTCAAAAATCCATCTTAATAATCACCTGGGTTTTAAATGTTAATTGACGGCCATTTACAAATGAACATAATGTAGAAACAGATGAATTAAATGTCTCAGTTCAGTAATAATTAAGTATCACAGTCTTCTGTCTTTATGAGAATAATGAGATGATATGAATAATAATAACAACAATGTAGCTCTGAGACAACAACAAAGTCTTGCTAATACTTTCTTATACAGGAAATAAAAACACATCATACAGAAATGAAAACCTGCAGTTAAAACTGATATAGGCTTTTTGTAAATCTCAGCATCTTAAAAATAACAAATAGAAACATTAAAACTAAATATTTTTGTACATATAAAATAATTAACATCTCTTTCAACCAAAGAAAAAGTAAATAAATTCTCCATTTATCTTCCTTTTTATCTGAAGACTGAGTGAACTTGACTGACTGTGATGAAACTTGTACCAACTGTTGAGAGAGCAGCACATTAAGATTTCAGACATCTATGAATCATCATTTAGAGTCACCAGAGACAGATGGAGTGAAGAACAGCTGTTATTTACACTGCTGTCATCTCAGGAGCAAAGAGAAGCATTGCATCATGGGATTTTCTGTAACTATTGTACATGATATGGACTCTAGATGTTGTTGTTCCACTGTGTATATTTATATAATGTAAATATATTTAATATTTAAACTCACACACAAAGTCAGATTCCATAAAGTGAAGAAAACCACGAGGAAACCAATCAGCAGAGATTTCAGACTCAGGATCAGTGTTTGTGTTGTGAGTCAGTAAAAGTCCTAAAATGATGTTCTGCTCTGATGAAAGATGTGTGTAACCCTTGTGTTGTACTCCAGGGTCAAAATTAACACTTTTTAGACACTTTTTAACTTTCTGTTGCTTTTTACAACGTCTTTGCCACTTTTTCCCCCCATTCACCACTAGAACCAACGTACTAGTTGAACAATCATTTTAGGATTTCATGGTCAATAAATCATTCATATGAAATTATCTTATTTTTGTGTTAGAAAAAAGCAGAAATTATGAATGATTTTGACTCACCGTTAAGATCAGAGAAACAAAGGTAATGGATAATAGAGCACGAACCGATAAAGGATTTTTTAGGCCGATATTGATATAAAATATTTGGTGATTTAAAAATCCAATATTCCGATATATCTGCCAATATATATATATATATATATATATATATATATATATATATATATATATATGTATTTTTTATTTTTTTTTAAATCAAGAAATGCGTAACAAAATATAAACAGATTTCCCTAACATTACTTATTTGTAGTTATTTATGAGTTCTCATTAAAATAATATGATAATTCATTTTAAAAATAAACTAGTTTTTTATTGTCACAACAGAACATCAAAATATATTAAAGTTCTGTTAAATAAAATGTGTAAAAATACAAACTTAAGATATGAAACTGAAAGGGTTAAACACGAGTGTAGCCAACAGGGACGTTGTAGAGCGCCCTCTGGTGGACAAACTATACAACGCCAGCACTCAGAACATGGTTGAAGGGGGTTTTGTCAGGTTTTATTTTATTTTTTAAATATTCATTTATCGGCTATTATAAATACCGATACCGATAGTTTGGAAAATGAATAATATCGGCCCGCTGATATATTAGTCGGGCTCTAGTGGATAATCACAGACATGTCAAAGTTTAGTCAGGATAACGCTATAAAATTCAATGAAAGTAGAGATCTGATCCTTAATTTCACTTGTGAAAAGCGTTTTATGGAACCATCCACGTTATTTTGGGGCAATTTGTTTGAAAGAAACCCAAATTTCTGATATAGAAACTTTAAAAATGGATCAAATTTGACCCCAGGACAACAGGAGAGTTAAAGTTTAGCTAGATTAATAATTTTATACAGAACAGACATGTTCAAGATGGAGTCCATCAGTAGTGTGTTGTTGTATTTATGCAGCTGAGATCAAATCATCACAAAATGTTTCCTTTTATTATTTCAGTTATTATCGTCATTGGTCATATCGTTCTAAAGGAATCAGGCTCTTTGTGAATCTGTTCTGTGCAGCAGCAGAGAGAGAACAGCAGACAGGAGAGAAGACACTGGAGCTGTTATCATCAGTGTGCAGATACAACACATTCCCTTTAAAAGACTGGGATGATGATGAATATCAGAGTGATTTCCTGCTGGATCTGTACTCCCACCTGAAGGACTGTGAGACTAAAACAGGTCTGAGTCTCCTTACATCATTACAGTCAGTTTTCCAGTCAGCTCCTGCAGTCTGGACCATAAACCTCTCAGAGAGAAAGAGCTCCATCCTCCTGGAAGTGCTGAAACTCCAATCAGAGAAGAAACGAGTGAAGCTGAGAGGCTGCTCAGATGAAGAGAGTGAAGTGAGGAGTTTCCTACAGTGTCTGCCTTATATCTCACAGCTCAGGTAAGTCAGACAAATACTGTATATTTAATAATAATATGTTGCTTCTTAAAGAAGAGGTTTGTCAAAAATCATTCTTAATAATCACCTGGTTTTAAAATGTTAATTGACGGCCATTTACAAATGAACATAATGTAGAAACAGATGAATTAAATGTCTCAGTTCAGTAATAATTTAGTATCACAGTCTTCTGTCTTTATGAGAATAATGAGATGATATGAATAATAATAACAACAATGTAGCTCTGAGACAACAACAAAGTCCTGCTAATACTTTCTTATACAGGAAATAAAAACATCATACAGAAATGAAAATATGTTTCACAGCTCAGGTACTGTGTATTTAATTCGTCCTTTAGGAAGTCATTGTCCATAGCATGGTTTGTGATGTATTCTTTTTAGTTTTTTCTTTGCTGTGTTCACACCTCCTCCTTGTTGTTGTGTTTCAGCTGTGATCCTGAGTTCTTCCAGAGAGTGTGTTCACTGATCTCTGTCAGATCCAGAGAGGAGGCCGAGCAGTTGTCCTCTGTGCTGCAGCTGCTGGGCTTCAGCCTGCTGTTAACAGGACAGTTACGCAGCAAAACCTGCCGGTCTGTGGGGACAGTTGTCAGACTTTGTGGCTCTGATGTAGATCTCATCCTCACACCAAGAAAGATGTCTGTCAGAGGAGCCTCCCTCCTCTTTAGACGTACAACACAACTTCACAGTCTGAAGTACGCACTTATATTATTACTGTTTTTATTCTTGTAACCATCTTCTCCAGTTTGAATGTTCAGTTAGTGGTGAACTTTTTTTTCTCTTTTGTTTTCAGGCTTTCCACTGACATGGCCTTGTTAATGTGTCGATGGGTCAGAAGAGGGAGAGTGGCCTGTCGGCTGACTATGGAAGAGCTTTCTCTCTCCTCTCAGACAGCCCAGCCATCAGAGAGAGTGCTGTTGAAGGTTGTCAGTAGTTTGGCTTCCCTGCTGAGATACTGGACAGTCAGACGGTTAGACCTGACGGAGGTCTGTGTTCCTGCTCAGGGTCTCATTCCTCTGCTGCTTCATGATGGTCCTCTAACAATCAAGTACAAGTCTTTCCTGAGCCTCATAAACACACACTGATGAATAAAAAGGCTAAATGTATTAATAATCTACTTTTCTAACGTTTTAATCTGCAGACTGAGTGAGAAGGTTTTGCAGCCACTACTCTCCGTCCTCCATGAAATCCAGGATGAGGCCTTGACCTGTTCCTTCTTTAGGAAGGTTGGTGGAGAGCTGACGTCCTGCTGTCTGAACTGGGAGCTCCTTCACTATCTGCTGCTGCAGTCCTCAGCTCACACCATCACTGTGAACATGAGGAAGAACCGCTTCTTACAGGAGAGAGCCACACGTCTGCTTCCCTTTCTGGACAGGATTGTGTTCAAAAGGTCAGCAAGTTGTTTTTTAGGTTTTATCATATTTAATCATGTCCATGTGTTGCTGTGGCTTGTTTTCACTAAACAAAGTGTCCTGGTGAATACACTTGATGCTTTCAGACCCTGTCCCAGCTTTGTGTTGACCGCCATCAGAGAGATCTATAAAGCTCGAGCCAGTCCCGTTATACCCAGTTTACTGAGGTCATTGGATGATGTCATCAACCTGACCTGCAGAGAGATGGACTCGGAGGACTTTGCTGCTCTGCTCTTCACCCTCACACACAGTGACCGAGTTAAACTGAACCTCACGTGGACCTCCATACCAGCAGGGGACATAAAGTCCATCCTCTTAATGCTGGACAAAGTCTCTCATCTCAGGTCAGACATTAGTGCTCGTCTGTTTACTGTTGCTTCTCCCATCATCAACACCTGAGTCCAGTTATCTCATCATTCTATCAGTAATATTCACATTTTACTCACCAAGCTAACAGCTGAGATCTGTAAAAGAAGTCTGACGGGTCAAGAAACACGAGCAATCACACAGGTTGGAAACTAACCAACAGTTTTTCCAGATTATTTAGACCACACACTGAATGTGAGCCTTGAAATGTCTGATAGTCTCTCCCTGAACAGGACAACTGTACGAGCACAACTCCAGTCAGAACAGTGGGACAGAGTTGAAGCAGGAAGTGTGAAGCATGTTTACACCTGACAGTTTGGCTCATTTTACTGTTTACTTTAGTTTTCTCTTGAATTAGTTTGTCTAACCTGGAGGTTTGTTTCCAAACGATCTGATCTGTTTCTTGGTCAATCGGAGCACTTTTCAGTCCCCATCTTTTCTATTAACATTATAGGCTTTATGTTATAAATACTGATGGAAATAAAGGACAAAACTACCATAATAAGTTGTAAAGAAAACATAATTATCCTTTAATTTGTCTTTTGTTTCTAATGCATGTGAAGCTGCAGATCATTCTAGTATCTGATCAATGAAGTATCTATATGGTTCTGTTATTGGTTTAATTAGTGGATCATTTCCTCTCAGTGTTGACAGGAATCAGCTGCTGAGGTTGGCCCACTGCTGCGCTGCCTCTGAGGCCCAGCAGGGGGCAGCAGCCGGCCTGCTCAGGACTCTGCAGCACCGGCTGGATCTGTCCTGCTGCTCCAGTGTGGAGCTGGACCATCAGAGTGACTCTCTCAGTCTGACTGCTGAGGACTGCAGGGCCGTCTCCACCATCCTGACACACAGCAGCAGAGACACACAGCTCATCCTGCAGGACTGTGAGCTGGAGGACAGCGGCCTGGACCTGCTGTTTCCTGTCCTGCACAGAGTCCGTCTCAGGTGGGAAAGATCCCAGAAAGTCTGAAAGCAGAGGAGAAGTTTTTGTTCATGTTTCTGCATCGTAACAGTCTGTTTCTGCTGCTCAGAGCCAGTAAAGCTGTCCTCCTCCGGCTGGTGTCCCTGGTTCCTGTGGACAGTGAGAGGGAGTCAGTGAGACGGGCAGTGTCCCTCCGTACAGCCCTGGATGGACAGCTGGACCTCAGTCACAGCACGCTGGATCAGAGGGCCTGTGGAGCTCTGGCCCTGATGCTGGACTTCAGTGAAGAGCTGCCAGAGCTGGACCTGAGTCACTGTGGACTCACTGACCAGCTGCTGCTCACACTCAGCGCACATCTGCACAAAGTACAAGTCCTGGAGTGAGTCAAACTACAAATGTGTTCATGTGTGCAACAGTGTTTATAACGCAGGGTCAGCTCTAACCGAGGTGGAGGAGTTAATTTATAAAATATATATTACAGCAACCGGTAGAGTCTGTGTGAGGTTCAAAAAGAGCCAGCAATGTCAGCTGCTCAGTTTAATGAGCCGAGAGGACAGCAAGACGACTTTCTGGAGAAAATAATCCTACACACATAAATTAATTAACCCCAAATATTAATATTACATACAGCAACCTACATTTATTATAGATTCCCCTAAACGTTCTTTCAAGGGCAGATGTTGTTGCATTTACATTTCAGGAGAGACTGAAGTTCCCGTCAGTGTGTAAATGATTATTTTAGAAGACAACATGTCTGTATAGTCAGAGCTGTCTACAGAAAGCTGCAGTACAACAAACATACTGTACTTATTCTCTCCTGGCTGTATCTACAGTGAGTAGTTTTCATGTATTTTACTGTAAATTCCTTCAGAAAGCCTCAGTCTGGCTGGAGATGAGCTATAAACACAGAGAACTCATAATAATTCAGTTGGCACGACCCAATCTATCCTGATTATCAGGAGATTTGGGCTGTGGTGATTTGTTTAAAGTAGAAAATGTCCATCAGCAGCAGCCGGCTGATATAATGTACAGTAATAAATGTGATGTAATAAATGTTTGTGTGCATGTTACAGTCTGAGTCACAATAACATCACGGATGCTTCAGCTGACCTGTTACTGCGACTGTCCATCAACCCGTCCACTGACACCGTGCGGTGAGCTTTCTTTAATTAGTGTCCCATTCATTCAGTTAAGAGGAAATGAATAACTTCAGATCAGCTCAGTGAACCGCTCCACATCTTATTCTGTGTGAATAGCGTCTGCTCTCTTTGTTTGGTGTTTTCTAGACTCTTCGGGAACAACATTGTGGACAGAACCTCCTTTAAGGAAGACCAGCGCTTTGAGATGTGGTGAAGCAGTCGTCGGTGTGTAAGATCTCCTTCTACCACCTCAGGAACGTTACCAAACTGCGTCTCACACTCTGTCAGATGCAGAATAAGCCCGTGCACAGCTTTGCCTCCTGAAGGCGGGACTACTGTAACGTTCTCGTCATCAGGACTTCTAGCTGAGCCTTCGACGACTTCACCAGAACAGCTCCGCTAGGGTCCTAACGAAGGTACGGAAATACCTCCACATCACACCCATCCTTCACTCTCTCCACTGGCTTCCTGTCTCCTTCAGGACCAAGTACAACATCTCGCTGCTCACCCATCAGTGTATCCATGGAAACGCCCTCCCTACCTCACACTACAGACCTCCTGACGTGACCTCGGCTCCAGAAACAAAGTCCTTCTTCTGCTCAGCCGCTCCTCTTCTGTGGAGCTCCTCCCAGACCACCTGAGGGCTCCTTCAGGGACAACAAACACATTTCTTCTTCAGAAAGCCTTCTCTCTTTGTTCTTTTATGCTCCTGTTTTTTTAGACCTGTTTTTAATATTGTTTACTCATTAAATGAAAGTATGACTGTATTGCCGGTACTAATACTGTGTTTGACGTCCGTTTCTGTGAAGGCCGACAGCAGCCGGCCGTGGTTGATAATAATAATCTGGAGATCAGGATTCATCTCCTTTATTTATGAAGACACCCTCAGATTGTTCTGGTGGCATCATCTTTATAACGACTGTTTTTGTATTTTGTGATAACTCGTCAGGATCTCAGGAGAATTATCTTAAAATGTGAATATGAGTATTATTTTAGTTTTGGTTTTAAAGAGACTGACTTTGTGTCAGGAACAGACCTCGTTCTGAGACTCGGAGACCCAGGTTCATATTTTCTGGAAATGTAATAACTATTCTAAACTCTTGTGAAATGTATTAAATGTAATGCTGTATTTTGACTTATGTTTGATTTACAGTTATTACAATCATGTTAGAGAGTATTTATAAATAATAAAATTAGAGGAAAGATCTGGAAAGATGTCTGCAGCTCTGCTTGTAGTTCCTGCTGATGACAGTTTAATTATGTTAATATATCGATATGATCGATCAATTTAAAAATGTTGACTCTAATAAAGTAGTAAAAGTATATTACTTTCTGAAACGTTAAGGGCAAAATATTTAAATAATTCATAAAATAAAATGTTTAAAAGTTCAGTGAGTGAGTTCCAGCTGTCAGCTGCTGGTGTCTGGTGTAATGGCGCCCTCTGGTGGAGATCAGCAGGAACTACAAGCAGAGCTGAACACACAAATAGACATTAAAACATGTTTATTCCTCTAATTTTATTGTTTTAATTTGAATGTATTTATCTTATTCACTAACCCACCTCATTTGTTTAATTAATTTAAATTTCAAGACTTTATTTTTTACATGGTCTATCCCTTTTTTAAATCATTTTTCTATTAATTATTCTGTGCACTTTTATTTAATTTTCTTACCCTGTAATCGATTAATTTAAAGAAATTTGATCTAATGTAGTAGTAGAAGAATATTATTCCCCCTGAGATGTTTTAAGGGCAAAATGTTTTAACAATTCATAAAATCATAAGGTTAAAACGCTAGAAGCTGGTGTCTTAGTGCCCTTTAAATAAAGGGTTTAATGGCGCCCTCTGGTGGACATTAGCAAGAACTACAAGCAGAGCTGAACACACAAATACACACATTAGAACACAATTTATTCCGACTTCATTTGTTTAATAAGGATTTTGCCATCAACATCTCAAAAGGGGAATATTATACGTTTATTACTATATTAGATTTAGCATATTTAAATTGATTGATTATAGGCTAAATCAAAAAAGGAGAAAAGTGTCAGCAGCTCTGCTTGTAGTTCCTGCTGATCTCCACCAGAGGGCGCCATTACACCAGACACCAGCAGCTGACAGCTGGAACTCACTCACTGAACTTTTCAAGGTTTTATTTTGTGAATTATTTAGACATTTTGCCCTTCACAACATTTCAGAGATGTATATTATACTTTAACTGCTATATTAGATTTAATATCTTCGAATTGATCGATTTTAGACAAAATAAAAATAATAAAATAGAGGAAAAACCAGCTTGTAGTTCCTGCTGATCACCACCAGAGGGCGCCATTACACCAGACACCAGCAGCTGAAGGGTTTTTTAGGTTTTATTTTATGAACTATTCACACATTTTGTCGTTCACTACATTTCAGAGGGGAATATTATACGTTAACTACTGAATTAGATTCAATATTTTTAAATTAATCAATTAAAAGCAAAAGAAAGTGCATAGAATTATTAATAGAAAGAATTATCATATAAAGGTATAGATTATTTTAGTGAAGGAATTCTTAAAATTTAAATTAATTAAACAAATAAAGTTGGTTAGTGTGTATGATAAAACATTAAAATAATAAAGGTAGAGAACTGTAAACATGTTTTAGTGTCTATTTGTCTGTAGCTCTGCTTGTAGTTCCTACAAATGTCCACCAGGGGGCGCAAATACACCAGACACCAGCAGCTGACTCACTCACTGAACTGTTCAAGGTTTTTAATGTTTTATTTTGTGAATTATTTAAACATTTTGCCCTTCACAACATCTCAGAGAGGAATATTATACTTTCATTACTACATTAGATTTAATATATTTGAATTGATCAATTTTAGTCAAAATAAATAAAATAAATTGGAGGAAAAACCTGGAAAAACGTGTTTGCAGCGCTGCTTGTAGTTCCTGCTGATCTCCACCAGAGGGCGCCATTACACCAGACACCAGCAGCTGACAGCTGGAACTCACTCAGTAAAAATAAGATTTTTATCGTTTTGACATCTCAGAGAGGAATATTCTACTTTTAATACATTATAATCAATATCTTTAAATTGAACAATTTTAGGCTACATTTATGATATAAAATTGCAGAGAATAATTTCTAAACAGTACAAAATACACACGAAAATAAAATATACATCTATGTAGTTAATACAAAATATCCTAATTTATTGTCTTTATGCAAATAAATGAAATAAAGACAGTAGGTATTTAAAATAACACATTTAAACAATCTAATAAAAAATGATTAAAATAGAGGGATATAGCATTACAAAATGATTACATCATATTAAATTAAAGTTTAACTTTAAGAGTGAGTTAGTGTATAAAATACATACATTCAAATTAAAGAAATTGGAGGAATAATCTGGAAATATATTTTGTGCATTTAAAAATGCTTATTTTTCATATTTTTGAAACATTTAAAAATGTAGTTTGACATATTTATACGTTTAAAAGATTAAAAATATTTATGTTTCACATATTTTATACAGTTAAGATGTCTCTACATATTTCCTTAACATTTAAAAAGATTTCTTTACGTATTTTTCATACTTTTAATAGCTTTTAAATTTGGTATTTTATTTTTTCCGGGTCATCTCTCCAATAGACGATCTTTGTGTCAGTGAGTCTGAACAGGTGCATTGTGGGAGGCAGACTCTGACGCCGTCCTGTTTATTTCTTGACATCTAAACGCTACTTTTCTCTCTATAACGAAGCTAAAATGCAGAACAAAGTCGACATTATATAAGGTATTAATTTAAGAGAAACATTTAACACCCGCAGTCGCGAGGACGGACTGTAACATGGAGGCCGGTGAAGGTAAAAGACGACTTTATCGAGCTACCTTAGCTAACGTTACAGGAGAGGATGCTAGTGCTAGCTTTAAATGCTAACACATTAAGCAAAGCCCTTATATTGATTTCAGAAAACTTGGAATACAAAATCAAATTGTCTTGATGCAAGTAATCAACTGGCGAAGTTTCATGGTGATACATATTAGTTAAAACATTTTCCTATTCAGCTGTAGTGTCTGCCCTTAATGTAACTAAATGTTTTCATTGTTATGCTTGTAATTAAATAAATGTCAGTTAGCACAAAGAAATAAGCGAGTTTGCTAATTAAAGACTGTTGGAAGTAGCAGCATATTTATCAACTTGTGCACCCTTGAAAGGTGAAATAGTGAGAGATGCCAGCCCAAAACTGTTCTCTTCATGCAATCATTGATTTCATATTCAAGAGTTGTGCATTGATAGCTGCATCTTTTGTTTATATGTCTTTGATATTTTATAGACCGATTAAGATAATATAGTTATGTATCTCGAGGGAATTTGCTGTGCAGCAGCAGTTGCGTTAAAAAGTGGGTAGAATGCAAATCCAAAAAATGTATAATGCCAAAATGAGCTAGCTCCAGGGCCAACAAGATTAGGTCATACTTAAAGGAGAAGTGTGTGTGTGTGTGTGTGTGTGTGTGTGTGTGTGTGTGTGTGTGTGTGTGTGTGTGTGTGTGTGTGTGTGTGTGTGTGTCTCTCCCTTGACATATAATACAATAAAATAAATCATTATATGGACCAGGTTACAGAGTTTGGATGAACAAATAGTAATAATAAAAATAGTATAGAGAGGGTAGATTTTAAGTTTGTCAGAATAATCAATAAAGACAGTAATTCAGCTGCAGTCCTTGGTTATTTATTCTTCATTTGTTCTGAAATTATCAGAATTATCAGAACAGTTTCTGCAAAATATATATTTTTTAAAACAATCATGCACTGTTTCATGTGTATCAAACTGAGGCTGCTGGGAAATGCAGTTTTCATGTGGAGAATCAAACATTAAGACTACTTCTTGTGTGAGATAGAGGCTGACTGTGGTCAGCCAGTCACTACTGGTGTTGAATAGTTTGACAGTCTGTTCCCCTCTGCCAGGTGTCAGCAGTGCCACGCCCACGGAGGAGATGAACGGAGCTGGAAACCTGATGGATTTCCTGGACGAGCCTTTTCCTGACGTGGGCACGTATGAAGACTTCCACACCATCGACTGGCTGAGAGAGAAATCCAGAGACACGGACCGACACCGCAAGGTTTGACCAGGTTTTCTATTAACACACATGTAACTATATATATATTTGTTGTTTCTTATTTGGCAGTTGTTTCCTAAGTAAGTCTCTGTACCTGACGAAATAGTTATTGTGTTTTAAACCTGACGAGAACATATAAAACACATAGCTTATTCCTGTTTAGACAGAGAAACACAAGCTGAAGTAAAGGCACGAGGAGCACAGTCTGGTATATCGGATGTACAGGCTGCTGGGATGTCAGGCCTTCTCCTTCCTCTCCGCTATCTATTTAGCAAGGACACCGTTGCTGCGTCCGGAGCTCAGCGCCACTCAAGTTGGTTGTGATTGGTTTAAAAAAAAATACAAACAAGCAGGAGCATTTATCCCATAGGTGCTTTAGCGAGACAAGACCACTAGGAGAATAACAAATGGGGGACAGGGGTAAAGAGATGAGTTGTTATCACAATGAAAACGTAGGCAGAAACACTGATACTGATTCGTAGGGTTCTTGTTGTTTCACCGTCTGCTCTGTGACGGAACAAATGCAGCCATGTTGCAGCGATGACCTGCCGACCAGAATACTACTAGTGCCAATCTTCCTTTGAAACACACGTATATCTCTGTGAACTGGATTTATTCAGCAGGTCCCAGTCAGGTCTATTCACTCAAGTGTTTAAAGTTGGAAGATCTGAGTAGAATGTGCTCGGCTCGCTGTTGAACAAAGCATTTCACGTTCGTCCAGTGGAGCTGCTGCTTCTGAAGAGTAGAAACTGCTTCAGTATGTTTGAACAGCCTCTGTCTTGTCCCTGAATTTGGCCTGTGATTCTTACATATTTTAATCATCCACTAGTCAGTGCAAACTCTGTGAGTGAATAACATGCATGTCTCCTTTTTGTTTTGTCTCCCAGATCACGAGTAAGAGTAAGGAGTCCTTCTGGGAGCTGATCAAGAGCCTGCTGGACGCCTGGTCAGGATGGGTGGTGATGCTGCTCATCGGACTCCTCTCAGGTCAGTCACAAGGGAAGACAGTACTCTTCACTACAGTATGACAGAGAAACCCTGTTAACTATTGATACTGATGGTTGTTTAGCTGTTTAGTTATAAGGGCTGCAACTAACGATTATGTTTTATTGTGCATTCATGGATTATTTTCTGGATGAATGGATGAGTTGTTTGGTCTCTAAAATATCAGAAAATTGTGAAAAATGTGGATCAGTGTTTCCAAAAAGCCCAAGATGACATCCTCAACTGTCTTGTTTTGTCCACAACTCAAAGATATTCAGTTTACTGTCACAGAGTAGAGAAGAAACTAGAACATATTCACATTTAACAAGCTGACATCAGACATCATTTTTAGGAGATGGAGTGAGATGGGGTGGTGGTACAAGAGAAGAATATGTTTAGATCTCGGTTGAAGTGAAATGAAAGGTCAAGTTTTCATGTTGTTGTTACTGTCATCAAGTTCATAGCACACATACATTTAGATGCTTTTCTATCGTCTCAGGTGAATGAACATGTATGTCCAGCCTAAAAACCTCTGCTGGAAGAGCGTGAAACATTCTTGTACCCAGACTACCATCACTCGTTGTAAGGCTTGAGACGTGTCCTGTTTTCTGCAGGGACGCTGGCCGGAGTGATCGACCTGGCGGTGGACTGGATGACAGATCTGAAGGAAGGTGTGTGTCTGTCGGCCTTCTGGTACAGCCACGAGCAGTGCTGCTGGACGTCCAACGAGACGACCTTCGACGACCGGGACAAGTGTCCTCAGTGGCAGAAGTGGGCCGAGCTGATGACGGGCCACGCTGAGGTAAGACCTGGCTCCCGCCAAAATAAAACATCATTGGAAAAGTCACTGAGTAGGAGCTTAACCCACAGCTGCACGATTATCCATCATTAATAATCATTCGGTTTCTGTCTTATCAGGGTCAGGTTGCAGCCAAGTCAATTTATTTTAAACATATTTTAAATCTTTAGGTGTAACAGACAAAATAATGGCAATCATCTAGTCTTGTAAATAATTGTTGAGACTCGAAAGTAGTCATAAAAAGATGAGTCTCAAGATGAGAGTTATAAGTGAGAAAAGATGGGGACAACCTGACAGTGCTTCCCAGTTTAGGAAATGTTTGATAACCAGTAGAAGCTGTCATTAATTGTGAATTATCATTTTATAATACAAAAAACATCTGCTATATTTTAATAAAAGCTGTTTTATTGAGGAATCATTTAGTTTAATCAGGAAATAATAAAAATACGATCTTCTGTGCACACTTTTGGCCCTAATCATGTGTCTAGAAGTTGTTCCGTTTAGCCTACTTTTACTGTTTATAATATAATGGCTTTTTGTCTCTCAGGGAGCGGGAGCGTACGTGTTGAACTACTTCCTGTACGTTCTGTGGGCTCTGCTGTTTTCCTTCCTGGCGGTGTCACTGGTGCGAGTGTTCGCTCCGTATGCCTGCGGGTCAGGAATCCCAGAGGTGAGACTGAGGTTTCCGTGATCCATGAGATTTCAATGTCCCAGACAAATGGGAGGAATTTCAGCCAAATATTATCTGTGTTTATTGAGATTAAAAACAATTGATCAAGGCACATGGATTTGTATTTGGATTTAAAAGCTACTATTGCTTATATTCCAATTAGAATAAGTCTTGTCAATAGACTCGCCTCCATAATAACGCTATTTTAAATATAAACAAATATTGCGCAGTGTTAATACGGCAAAAAAGTCACACCTACTGTAGGAGCCACATAGTGTACGTTGTTTATGGTCTCATTTATATTATTCATTGATTATTATAGTGTGCACTTATATTGTAGGTGGTGGGCATTTTCATTGCGGTTTGAGTGGAAGTGATAACCTATTTGTTTGCTTCACCTGTTGGTTTTTTGGGCCTTGACAGAGAGGGGGTGAGCCTGGGAGCGACACACTTTCTGTTGACCGCCACACTAACGTACTTATTTCGACTCACAAAGTTACTTTGCATTTGGTAACTGCAGTGCTAGTTGTTTTTTACGTGTGGAGGAAAAAATGCAATACTATTCTCAAGCGCGTGTGTTTATGCATCTCTCAGTGTTTAGTCCCTTTCAGCACTTTGTTGGACTGCTTACAGCCGCAACACCTACAAAGTATGGAAATAAAACGGGTTCTCTGTGTAAAGGCGGGTGGGTGGCTGACATCGCTGCAGACGCCTGACAAAAAAACAACCACACCTTATACATATTACTGTCATTTCTGTTTTTGGACAGTTAAAATATTCATAGTAGGGATGCTAATTTAGATTTCTTTTCTGACCATAAACCTACAAGCAGTCCCAGTTCACCTTCACTCCAGCTCTGTGGAGGTACAGTAGGTCTAGTAGTCGTCCTGGAGGCTCGGACATACTTTCAGCGTGCTGCGGACTTGTACTAGTGGCACAAACACGATGTTCCCTGAATTGTTGTGACACATGCAGCCACTTTCCAGCGTATGACTGAGCCTGACACCGCATCCTCCTGCGAGGTTGTCAGCTGTGTGTCTGCCTGGCATACTCTGTGTGTGGGATGGCCGATTTAACTCGCCAGTCCTCGATATCAATACAGCTACGTGTCACGTAGCTCTCCGCTGTGAGCAGAGCAGAGAGCCACGAACTGAGCAGAAAAAGAAAGCTTAAAACTCAGCTTGCTAGTGCAAAGTTTGCAGCATCAAGTTAACTACCAGTTAATAAATAGATTGTATTTTTCTTTTACCATGCAACACACAGTTTTATTTTTGTTTTAAACCTGTTTAACTTATCAAAGTTCTTAATCTCGATTAACAATTAATCGTCAACATCCCTTATTCACAGATACTAATATTTGTGTTTGTGTGCAGATCAAGACAATCCTGAGCGGCTTCATCATCCGGGGCTACCTGGGGAAATGGACCCTGCTGATCAAGACGGTCACCCTGGTTCTGGCGGTGTCGTCGGGTCTCAGCCTGGGGAAGGAGGGCCCTCTGGTCCACGTGGCCTGCTGCTGCGGAAACCTCTTCTGCAGCCTCTTCTCCAAGTACAGCAAGAACGAGGGCAAGCGCCGAGAGGTACGCCGCTGATAAAACACAGGAACACCAAGCAGAACTTTTGAGCTCATCACATTTCTGAAATACACACATTAGAGGTTTATTTGTCAGCACATCATCAAGTGTTTCATGCTCACATTTAGCAGAACAATACGCTTCAATGAACACTTAATAATATCCTTTTGATTATGAGTTTCCTTTTCTAAAACAACTGTATTAACAAAACCAACTCACAAAAATCAAACGTCACAGCTCAAACAAGACGTTGAATAAAATAAATAAGTTTCACAGAGACTTTATGTAGCATTCAAATATGCAATATTCCCTCTTTTTCAGATATTTTTGGCCTGAAAAAGTTTTAATTGGTATTAAGGACTCCTTTTAATGGGATAATGTAGATTTAAATCCAGAAATATAATCACATTTTATGTTTTAAAAGTTTTTATTGTGAGGCATCATTCCAAAGATAACTAAACATAGTTTTGTCATTCTTCTTTTCCACATTAACCAACATAATGTCAAAAAGACAAGAGCACACTTCAAATAAAAATAATTAAATAAAAAATACATACATGAATGAAAACAATAACAATTATAATATTTAATTGAAAAAACATAATAATATTAATAATAAAAACCACAATCATACTATAACTTGTAGAACATCACCTGCAAAATGTTCTTATAATCAGATTTTAAATGGCTGAACTAGATGTGTCACACCCAGACGTTGTGACTGTGTATCTGACCTCTGACCTCTCAGGTGTTATCGGCCGCAGCAGCAGCTGGCGTGTCGGTGGCCTTCGGTGCACCGATCGGAGGAGTTCTGTTCAGCCTGGAAGAGGTTTGTTAAAAATCACACGTTCTCCCGCTGCATTAATGTGTGTTGACGCCTAAACCTGCTGACCTGTGAGACAGCGCTGAAGTCATGTTTTTGTTTACTTTGCGGTCAGCCTGTTCATCACGGCCGGCTACTTTTGGGGAATATACCTCGATATAGGGCTGTTCGATTATGGGGAAACAAATCGTAATCACGTTTATTTTAGTCAGTATTGAAATCATGATTATTTAACACAATTACTCTTGGCTTTTGGAAAGCTGTTGCTTTTATTGAAGTTATAAAAGAGTGAAACTGTTAAACAAATCAACAGTGAAAACACCTTGAACTGTGAAATGTCCCTTTAATACTTCTCCTGTTTGAACCTTTTTTTTTTTCATTCAGAACACAAGACGGATTAATATTTGATTAATTGAGCAGCCCTACTTTGATACGTACAATACAGTTGTCTTTTGTTCATATGCTTTTCTCTAAAAACAATCAGCCGTCCTTCGTCTCTCCCTCAGGTCAGTTACTACTTCCCTCTGAAGACTCTGTGGCGTTCGTTCTTCGCCGCGCTGGTCGCCGCCTTCACGCTGCGCTCCATCAACCCGTTTGGCAACAGCCGCCTGGTGCTCTTCTACGTGGAGTACCACACGCCGTGGTACATGGCTGAGCTGGTGCCCTTCATCCTGCTGGGCGTGTTCGGAGGCCTCTGGGGGACCCTCTTCATCCGGGCCAACATCGCCTGGTGCCGTCGAAGGAAGACCACCCAGCTGGGGAAGTACCCGGTCCTGGAGGTCATCGCCGTGACGGGTATCACCGCAGTGCTGGCGTTTCCAAACCCGTATACCCGGCGCAGCACCAGCGAGCTCATCTCGGAGCTTTTCAACGACTGCGGCGCTCTGGAGTCGTCGCAGCTGTGTGATTACATCAACAACCCCAACATGAGTCGGCCGGTGGACGACATCCCGGACCGACCGGCAGGGCCCGGGGTCTACAACGCCCTCTGGCAGCTCGCCCTCGCGCTCGTCTTTAAAATCGTCATCACCATTTTCACCTTTGGCATGAAGGTCAGTAAGAGAAAGAGGATGGGGAATACATTTGGTTAAAAAACTTCTCCCCTTTTAAAGGCCTTTACAGACAGGTGGCGTGACAAATAAATTACACAAAAATTAGTTCAAATTGAGATTCCTTTTAGTGAAATACTAGTTGAGTGAGTTTATTTCCATCTGGTAAACAGTGTACCATACAATATGTCTGGGTCTATTACTGTTAAAGGTAAGAACGTTAAGAGTGTCTCTGGTAAACGCTGTCTTTGTCAAGTTTGAGGACTTCAAAAGTTTGCCGTCTGTACAATCCAAGTATTGGAGAGCATCTGTACAATCCAAGTATTGGAGAGCAGCCTCCTAGTTGTTGTATTAAGATTGTCATAAGTAAACAACACAATGTGATTGGTTGATGTTTTTTTTCGTGGTGCGAAAGCTCAGAAAAATCAACCTCATTCTGAACAAAATTACATTGCTTTATCGTAGCGTAATGTTCACATTCCGTGTGAAAATACAAAAACAATGTGTGAATAAATCACATGAAAAAATGTCCCCAGTGTGTAAAGGCTTTTAGGGTGCATTATTAATTAGAAAACTAATCTTTTTTTCTTTTCAGACTTCTGATAAGAGTTATTGCACACACTCTCTATGCTTCAACAAGATAATAATGTCACAAATAGTGTTTGGAGACCCAAAAAGAGCTTCTGTTTCCTGCCCAGATCCCGTCGGGTCTCTTCATTCCCAGCATGGCTGTTGGAGCTATCGCAGGACGGATCGTCGGGATCGCCGTAGAGCAGATGGCGTACCACCACCACGACTGGATCATCTTCAAGAACTGGTGCCGGCCCGGCGCGGACTGTGTCACACCGGGACTCTACGCCATGGTGGGAGCCGCCGCCTGTCTGGGTGAGCAGAAGCACTTCTGGAAACTGCATCTCTGTTCGTGGGTGAAGAATAGTGGGCACATCTGATGTCTTCAACTGAGTAAATCTAGACAGTCCCTCCAGAAAAATGCGATTATGCGATCGCATAATTCAATGCATAATCAGCCAAAGTCTGCATATTTATGCATTTTTTTCAAATATGCCGCACTTTCGCCGCATAAATTGCCGATTTCAGCGCAAAATATGCGGGGCTTTGCATGATTTCATAATCCCCGCATTTTCGTTGCAAAAAAGTCCCATAATATATCTTAGCAGAAAGTTGAAAAATGCGTTTACTTCACACAAGAGCAGCCATTTTCCCCTGTTGCCATGGGAACGTTATGAAGTGACGTGATTACGCGACTTGAACATCATCGAAAAGCACAGTGTGGAGGGGGGGAATCACTTTTTTTTCTCTTTTTCATCAAACCGCAGTTTTTGTAAGTTCCCGCAATTTCATCGCATAAAATAATAATGCATAAATATCCCGCATATTCCATCGCATTTTTTTATGAAACTTGCCGCATAATCAAGGATGTTTGCCCGCAACAATCACAAAAAAACTTTGCATTTTTCTGGAAGGACTGTCTAGAAATTCAAAGGGTTTAAAATCTAGATTTAAACTAGTGATGCACCGAAATGAAAATTCTTGGCCGAAACCGAAAACCGAAAAAAGAGGAAACCAAGACCAAAAACCGAAACCGAAACACCGAAAGAAATTAAGCCAATTATTAGTACCATTGCATTTATGGCTATGACTGTGTACTAACTTTACTAAAATCAAGGCATTGCAATTGTATAAATTAATATTAAAGTTTAATTAAAAAAATATCTAGCAGAAATATGGCTACAATCTGATAGTCACATACAGTATACAGTAGCCTAAGAACAGAATAGCTTACCTATTGTTGTTATTATTATTATTATTATTATTATTATTTGAGGCACTTTCTTGCAGGATTTCACTGAACATATCAGACAACGAGGGTGCATGCCCCTCATCTGGTGCAGAGAGACAAGTCTTTTTTTCTGTGCTCTGATCTCCTGCGCTGGGCGCTGCTCCGTCTCCACGCGGGTTCTCCGTCTCCATGGCGGCCTGGATCATTTCTCGTGCGCCCTGCTTTATTTCCGCATCCAAGTAATGGTCTTTATAACGCGGATCAAGTACAGTCGCGATGAAGTGCAGAGGATCCGAACAGATCTCACTGAAACGTGTGCTGACAGACTCTAAGAGCGTACTTTTCATTGTTTTCACTCCGTGGTCCGTCTCAACCTCGTTGCCTAGGAGACGCTTTGCAGGTGGAACGGATCGGGTACTGACACACGTGCAGGTCGCGTTTTCTGTTTGCGTCATCACAACATTTTCGGCCGTATTGTTTCGGTGATAAAGGTATTTCGGCCGAAAACCGAAAATGCCCTTTTGGGCCATTTTCGGCCGAAAATTTTCGGTGGCCGAATATTCGGTGCATCCCTAATTTAAACGTAGGGCTGCTCCCTCTTAGTCGATTAGTCGACTAATCGGTCGTTTTGGTCTTAGTCAACTTAGATTTCTTTAGTCGATTAGTCACATTTGATGCTTTTTTTCATTCTGAGTGACTTATTTCCAAGAAAACGTACGAGCACATCTCTGGTAAACACAAGAATTAAGGGTTGACATTTTACCTAATAGATATCACCGTGAAACCTACTTTGATTACTTTCATTAAGGCAGTTATTTGTTGTATTACACGTTTTCTGAAATGTGTTTTTAAATATGCAAAGGAGGCATCATCTTATTCAATATATGCATCCTTTTGCATGATTCGTTGTGGAGAAACTCAGATTTACAGATCTGTCGATTAAATCAACTAATCGATTAGTCGGTACAATTGAATGAGTGTTAGTCGACTAAGACTTTCTTCAATCGAACACAGCCCTATTTAAACGTATGAAGGACCAACTGTTCCAGCCTTGCATCCTGTAAAGAACCAGCTGTGATTGGGTCCTTTCAGGCGGGGTGACCAGGATGACCGTCTCCCTGGTGGTCATCATGTTTGAGCTCACGGGCGGTTTGGAGTACATCGTCCCCCTGATGGCCGCCGCCGTCACCAGCAAGTGGGTGGCGGACGCCTTCGGGAAGGAGGGCATCTACGAGTCTCACATCCAGCTCAACGGCTACCCCTACCTGGACGTCAGGGACGAGTTCACCCACCGCACGCTGGCCACCGACGTGATGCGGCCCCGCAGGAACGACCCGCCCCTGGCCGTCCTCACCCAGGACACCACCACGGTGGAGGACGTGGAGGCGCTGATCAAAGACACCGATTATAACGGCTTCCCCGTGGTCGTTTCCAGAGAGTCGGAGAGGCTCATCGGCTTCGTTCAGCGCCGCGATCTCACCCTGGCCATCAGTAAGTTGGTTAAACTAGTTCAGTTCTTTATTGAGGACACTTTTTATCATGACCACTGATGTTCTCTGGTGAGCCACGTAGGATGTTGTGTAGGTTAGGTTACTTTATAGGTACCTGTAGCTAAACTAGTTTTACAATCTAAGAGGCAGGACATCCTTAAAACTTTATAGACCACAACATAACATACAACACACAAAACATTAAAACATATAAAAACAGTGTTGGGCTGCCTCCTCTCTAATCACTCATTTTGGTCGACTAAGATTTCTTTCATTTTCTGTGCTATTTTTCATGCTGAATAACTTATTTTCTAAGAATCTTCTGAGCACATCTTTGTTTTTTTTTGTTTTTTTATCTATTTATTAGACAGTAACAGAAATAAATGCATAACAAAATGCCAACACAGTGACATTGTACATTTATCAGAACTGTCGAGGATAACACAAGAGAGTTACAAACTTATTTCCATTGTGGATTTAAAGTGGTGCTTTTTTGAGAAAGTCAATTTGAGAGCATTCGTACTGACTGTCTGTCATCAGGAAACAGGCCCAGATTAGTTTTCATTTTCCAACCAGGCCTGAAGATGAACAGACTTCTCCCCCTTTCTGTCTACAGAGACCGCCCGTCAGAAGCAGGACGGCGTGGTGAGCAGCTCGGTGGTCTACTTCACCGAGGACGCGCCGCTGCTGCCGGCCAGCAACCCGCAGCCACTGAAGCTGCGACGCATCCTGAACCTCAGCCCCTTCACCGTCACCGACCACACGCCCATGGAGACGGTGGTGGACATCTTCCGCAAGCTGGGCCTCCGCCAGTGTCTTGTCACCAGGAGCGGGTAAGAACAGGACTCACACTGGTGCAAAAGTACACAGATATGGAAACATTGCAAGTGTTTAATTTCAGCCTATTTATCATTTACTTTCTAATAATCTGCTGAAGGAGTTTTAGCAAAAAGTTTGAAGATATTGCAGCAGTTAAACCACAAATAAAAAGCTTTTCTAGTTGTAAAAAAGACAATTTCACTACAGCAAAGAATGGATGTTTTTTTTTAACCCATTCATAAAGGTATTTTATTTTCTTCTGCTGTTTTGTATATGAGTGTTGAGTGGAAAGCCGTGACGTGACCTCTGACCTTGTTTATTTCTGTTCAGGCGTCTCCTGGGCATCATCACCAAGAAGGACGTCCTGCGGCACATGGCTCAAATGATGAACCAGGATCCAGAGTCCATCATGTTCAATTAGCAAAAGAGAGAGAGAGGAGCTTTACTCCGCTGACGTTGTAAATAGGTGAAACCAGTGCGACACTACTGTAACTGCAACCTGTGAAGAATTCCTCCCACCTCATGACAGGCAAGTCCTAACCGTAGTAACCACATCATCGCTGCTCCACGTGTTTTCAATGTAACTGCGCTGGAATATTTAGCCAGAGGCAGAAAGCTTTTACTTCCGCTTAACAATTTCAACCGCTAAGAAGATCTATTGTTTGCAGACTGAAAAAAGAGAAGAGCTGATCTTTTTCTTCTTCTTATATAATCTGGAAACACAGGTACTGTCACACACGTTTAGCATGTTTAATGTTCAGAGTGCCAAACTCTGGGTCTTCAGTGTCAACAGTGTCAAGATCAACACTCCCACGGTCATTCATTTAATCAATTAATCAATGACGTGTGGGAGTGAGGCATTTAACTGTACTGCTTCAAGTTCAAGTAAAACGTTTAGAAAGCCAGGCTGAAGGGAAAACTGCGACGGAAAGAAGTATTTGCAACTTGGAAACAAAGTTGTGGTCAAGTGTAAGGATGTGTTCACAGGGTTGCTGCACAGACCTGAAAGGTCTGGCACGTAGTGGAAAATTAATTTGATACTCATAATCTTATGTAATCTTACAATGATGATCATGAAGTCTGAAAAAACTGTATGTATGAAATATCATCTCATTCAAAAAGGGTGTATTTGAAGATCCTCACATTTGAGTACCATCTACTGGAGCTTATACACTGACTATGGAGAAGCAGCTCATACAACCACACTTCAAAACATCTCAACTGTCCCTTTAAGTGATTAATCAATTCTTAAACTTGTTGCCCATCAATCAGCCAATTAAGGAATTGATTAATTCTTTCAGTTGCTGTGGTTGTAGCAACTCCAAGAACAAGTGATTGGTCAGAAGTTCTCTCTCTCTCTCTCTCTCTCTCTCCTTCCCTCTCTCTCCCTCTATCTTTATCTCTCCCTCTCTCTCCCTCTCTCTCTCTCTCCCCCTCTCTCTCTCTCTCTTCTCTTCTCTCTCCTCCTCCTCCTCTCTCTTCTCCCTCCTCCTCCCCTCCCTCTCTTCTCTCTCTCTCTCTCTCTCTTCTCTCTCTCTCTTCTCTCTCTCTCTGTCTCTCTCCTCTCTCTCTCTCCCTCTCTCTCTCTCTCCCCCTCTCTCTCTCTCTCTCTCTCTCTTCTCTCCTCTCTCTATCTCTCTCCTCTTTCTCTCTCTCTCTCTCTCTGTCTCTACCTCTTTCTGTCCCTCTCTCTGTCTCTCTCTCCCTCTGTCTTTCTCTCTCTCTGTCTCTCTCCCTCTCTCTGTCTCTCTCTCTCTCTGTCTCTCTCTCTGCCATTTCCTGGTACAAACTTAAACAAGTTCACAAACTCTAATTGAAGCACACCTTTTTTGAATGATATTATATTCTGTAAAAGTGCACGGGACAATGATTAATATTAATATTGGCCTTAGAAAAATCATCTGAAGATAAAAATCTGTAAAAAGTACAGAATTTAGTTTGAATCGTGAAATCTGGGTGTGGGTTTTTCTTGTGATAAAATGTTACTCTGCATCATATATGATGTAAAAAAAAAAGAGAAAAGGGACCAGTTGTGAGACCACTGAACCCTGATAGTATCTTATAAAATGTCTAACACTGATTTTATTTAAAGGTGGAGAGTTTGTGACTGCTGCACTTTGGGTTTAAGTTAACCGTTTTGTTTTGTTATGTGTTGCTGCCATATTTATATTAATGCTGCCTGTATTCATGTTCATATTTACACATCAGATGCACCAATTAACTTGTTTCTTTTACTTTGACCTGAAGGCACAAACTGACACTAACTGGAGCAGTTAAGTATCAGTTAAGTTGGCTTTTTGGTATATCTTAATGTTAATTTA
The DNA here is from genome assembly GCF_010015445.1 of Perca fluviatilis. Classification (NCBI taxonomy): domain Eukaryota; kingdom Metazoa; phylum Chordata; class Actinopteri; order Perciformes; family Percidae; genus Perca; species Perca fluviatilis. The sequence continues at coordinate 2,108,797 of NC_053135.1, read as the reverse complement.
ATTGTGTCAAAGGTTGGTTCAAAAGAGCCTTAAAATGAGTGCGATAAATGGCGAACTTACAAGTTCATAGCACGTCAAACTGTGCGAGATTCCTCTATTTAATTTATAATCCATTGATTTGTTAAGGTGGCTGCTAATCATTGTCGGTGTCGGCCAGATGTGACAAGTCTGTTTGTCCGTTTCTTTGTTACGTTATATATCTTTTATGTAAGTGTTTCTTCTGTTAGTTAGATTAATTTAGTAGTGGCAGACCGCCACACCATCTCTGACTTAAGTTAAAATGACACTAATGAACGGATTTTTAATCCGGTGAATAGATCGGTAATCAGAGTTTGACATTATGAGAGAGAGTAAGTCGGATCAGTGCATCCTTATTTATAGTTGTTTTCTCATAATCAAAGTACAACACGTGAAGTATCTCAAATCAGCTGGAAGTGTTTTCAGTCCATTTGTTGACCATGAACAAAAATCAGCTCCAGCTCAGCTCTAGTTTGCTAAGATCTTGTAGTTTTCTTTAGTTTGTCAAAAATGGGAAGAAAAACTATAAATTTGGTTCTAAATGTGTGACCCTGTAATAATTTGGATGCAGGCTGTCATCAATAGGGAGGGACATGCACATCCAGAACTTTTTGCAGGTGCATAACAATATTAGCAGTGTGCTGGTGCTTTTCATCCTTTTGTTTTGGCTGTCTTTGTTATCTAGATGTCTAGATGAAAATTGTCTTTGGACAGTGCGATACAGTACAACAGGATTGACCTGACAGATTTCACCATGTTTCATATGAGGCAGCACAAGGTTTTAGAAAGATTGCAAGAAGAAGTTACAAAACATAAGGTATCTGTTACCCGTTTAACATGTTTAAGCTAAGTAAAAAATGGTACTATAAGCTCTCATTACATGAACTGACCCAGTAATACTGAAACCTTCACTAAGGAGGCCGCTACAGTCAGGCAGGCAGCTGCAGAAGGATCAGAAATGAAGGAAAATAACTAAGGACATGTTTCCACGCAGGTCTGGAAAACTTAAGAAAATCAAGGTTGCACAAAAAACCAAAAATGTTTGCGTCCTACTCATCGAATGCACGTTAAGTGTTTTTATTCCCTCCGTCATTTCCTGTGTCGTGGTATTTGTTGTCGTGGAAAATCACCTGGATTGGTCGGAGCTCCCAGCTGCTAACAGTTTGTAAAAACTGGAAACTTTGAGGGAATTATGTTTTTGGAAAACACACTCCATGTTTCAACAAATTATCTTTTTGTTTTGAAATGCCAACAGAATGTATTGAAAAAAACTAACTGTTGTAAATATTGTCAAGATTTATTGTGAGCATTGTTTTTTTTTTTATTTAATTTTGTCTGAAACACACTAACGTTGAGCCCTGGTTATTGTTTATTTTGAACTCAATATTTAACAGATGCATTACTCATACAGGAAACAGTTATTTGCACTTTTTTTCTTTTTTCAATTTGTAAATGAAGTGATTGAAAAATAAACCTTCAGATGGTGAATAAACACAGTTTGGTTTGCTTCTTTTTTTAGTGTGACGTTGTGTGTTTTTCACATTGATGGTTTTTATTTAGTAGACACCAATAAAAAGAAGCTCAGTTCCGTCATCTTAAATATACTCTTATTTAATACCAAGCAGAAAGGCCGATCTTCACGCAGTATTAACAGCAAAAACAAACCTTTTATAAAGTAAAAGTAATAATTAAGTTTAATTTCAAGGTGTCTTGAATATGTTAATGTTTTAAGAGTTAAAATACAACATGTCAAATGAGAAACAAAGAAAACATCACATCTTTACCTCTCATCACTGTCAGAAACCTCATCTAAAAATATCATATTCCCAACTACTCCAAAAATATAACATGTACAGAAGATATTCAGGAGAATTTGACTAATTATAAAACTCTGACATTCCTCTATAAAATTTCAAATGATTCATAACGTCCTCTAACACTGCTAGTATTGAATCTCCTCCTCCTCTTCCTCCTCCTCATGCTTTGGTCGTCCGCTCCTCCTCCTTGCTGGCTCTCTCCAGGTCAGAGTAATACTCCAGGGCCCGTCGCACCGGCTCCAGAATATGTTGCTGCACAACAACATCAAAAATCAGACTTGTTCAGCGTATTGCAAAGATTATTTCATGAAAAATTATAGTTACATTTTGCCTGCGTTCCCCTCAACAGGCAGTGTCGTTCAGTGTAGTTCAGAAATATCTAAAAAACTATTGGATGGATTGCTCTGACATTTGGTTCAGATATTCAGTTATATAGTATATGCACAAAACGTTTAATCTGGATCACAATGATTGGATCAGGATCAGCTTATCCATCTGACTTTTGTGCCGGTTTTTCAAAGCAACATGGACTGGATCACCTTGATCCAGATACAAACTTTTCAAGATTACAAAATCGGGATAACCGTGCTCTGAATGGGACTACATTATATACATGCAGACGGTTCCTACTGACGGACCAAGGTGATCCCACTTTGAGAGAAACATTTGTGAAATGTCTTGTTACATATTGTCCTTATTAAGTTTAACACTGTTTATACTGTATTTTTTTTTTCTTTTTGCGCTTTTCAGAAAGACACTTTAGGATAAAAACCTGAATGTATTCTTTAATTATCAACCATTGATTTATTTAGTGATTTTAATCAATGAACAATCAGATCGATAAGCAGAATTAAAACCAGCGGTGATATGTTACCTCCAGACAGGGGAACAGCTTGGTGAGCTCACTGAAGAGCGGCAGGAGGACAAATCGGATGAAGTTGGTCTGAGAGGACGGTTTGGACACTTTGTCTCGGTCCATGAAAGGAGTCACTGGGAGCCCTTTGAGTTTCTCTGTGTCGCTCTGCACAACAGGAACAAAAAGAACAACGGTTTTCATTTACATTTAAGTTGTGGATGTTTTTTTCTGTGTACTTGAGTTGGCTTGTGGCTTTTGCTTCATAATAATTGTTCTCAAAATCAGATTCTTTAAAAAAAAGTAAGAAACCAAAGTTCAAGTTCAGGTTTTATTCCTGTTTTCTATTTTTGTCATGTGTAAATACAGTTTTCCCTCTGTCTTCTCTTCCTTTGACTCCGTGACATTCAGTGTAACAGTGAAGTTAACTTCCTCTCTCAGTCTCTGATGGCAGCGTTAGAGACAGCTGTTTCCAGTCACTTCCTGTGTTTTGATTAGCTGAGAAACTGAGAGTGAAAACCTGGTTGAAGAACTCCTGCAGCAGACAGTCCAGCCAGGGCTCGGCCACGGCCATCGGCCTCGCCTCGTTGGAGATGTCACTCACCTTCACCATGATGTTCATCAGCTGGAAACATGCACAACAACAACTGGTAAGACCGAGCTGCTCTGTTTTATTTTCACACACCTGATAAATCTTACCTAACTATCTTATTTTGTTGTTGGACTTCTAATTGTCTGATTTAACTTGTCTCATTTATTTAATCTTGATTTAACTATATAAAGCACCCTTTGTTTTGAATGGTGCTGTATCAATTGAATATATTGAAACACTGAAATATATATGAAAATATTGCAGGTGTATTTTCTCAGACTCAGAGTAGAGTAGCAGTAGTTAACATTGTTGTTGTTTGTAGACCAGGACAAGACAGATGTTTGGTAGTTTTAATGTGGTGGGAGAAGTGAAAAGGTGACTTAAATAGACCTGAAAGCTTAACATAAATAATGTCAGAATGCCTTAAAGTAACTGAAAAACACTGAGAAGTGAAAAGAAAACGGTTTCAGGTATATCTTTACCACTTCCTTGTGCTCCTTGTTCGTGAAGTTGAACACCGGCCGCATTGTTTTGAACTTGTTGAGAATTTCGTTGTGTCTCGCCATGTCGGTGGCCAGAATACATCTGAAAAATATATATTTCTGTTTCAAAAGCTGAACAAGCGACACAACATCAACGTGGATGAAGTGAATGAGGCTGAAGTCGTACTTAATCATTCCTCCTCGGATGTATTTGTACTGCTCGCAGGTCAGGTTTTTTAGGATGTTGCACTCTTGCTGCAAAGACAAAGTCATTTTTACAACATTTTAATGTTTTCAACAGTTAAGGAATGTCTAATTTTGTGTTTTCTATTTAACTGTTTGAATGTTTGCAGAGTAAAATGTTTTACAACCATTTTAATATTGTAATTGATTAACAAAATATAGAAACAAGCATATTAAACAAGTAAAATGATAAAACCAGCAGCTAACAGTAGATGAAATGTGATGTTATTATAGGGTGAAGGCTATTCTAAAGAGATGGGTTTAGAGAAGTGATTTGAATGTGTCCAGCTAAGTAGGGATGTAACATGCATCGAGAATGGGTTAAAATCTAAATGAATGTGTAAAGATTACAACCGTTGTGAGAAAAAATAAAGGGCCTAGGGCGTAATCTACTTTACATTTCACTTCAGACATCGCTACATCTTCTTAGTTTATTTATTTGAAGAGATTTCTTTCTATATATTTAGTTACTTCAATGTGGGAGTTGTTTTAAAAATCTAATCATTGGGGCGGCCTCTAGCTCACCCTTTGAGTCCTTTGCAGTGACCTGGGTTCTAGTCTGACCTGCAGCCCTTTGCTGCGTGTCATCCCCTCTCTTTCTCTCTCCTGTCTATTATTGTTATTGGGAAAAGCCCCCAAGAATAATCTTTAATTAAAAAATAACTCATGATATTCATTAATTTTAGAGTAAGACAACTAAATCAATCGGGTTTATCAATAATGGTTTATTGCAAATGTTTCATAATTCAGTTTACCAATACCTCACACATTATATATAGTATAATCTCAATACTCTGTCTGTTTCCACTCATACTTTGTTTTTTTTTAAACTGTCTCCAGCAGAATATTTTTGAGTGAATCCTGTTGTTCGTACCTTGGACATGATGCCGAAGGCGACGGCACAGTGGTGGTTTTCCAGGGGGGAAATGTCGTTGTAGCGAAGAGCTAAGTCGGTCTGAGCATTGATCTGTGTGACGTTTAAAACCAAAGCAACATACAGATTAGAAATGAACAAACCCTTTGATGGTGAGACGAAGAGACTGGCAGTGAGGTGACCTGGTAGACGTTGTTGTAGCCGGGGTGGTCGAGGTCGTGGCACAGAGCCGAGGTCAACATGATCAACAGGTCGATTCTTGCTATTTTACTCTGGAGGTCTGTCAGCCAGATGAGCCCGTACATCTGCACAACAACACACCGATAACAACTCAGACACAAACTAAACATACTGGGAGGTTATTGGCTTTTCACACATAGAAAAACATCACCTGTATGTTGGCAGATATGCAAAAAACAAGTTGCAGATCATAAATGTTTTATAGGGTGGCCGGCTTGGCTCAGTGGGTAGAGCAGGCGCACATATATTTAGAGGTTAATGCCTCAACGCAGAGGTCCAGGGTTCAACTCCAGCCTGTGACGATTTCCTGCATGTCTTCCCACTCTCTCTCTCCCCTTTCTCACCTGTCTTGTCAATTAAAGGCGGAAAAAAACCCAAAAAAGTGTTTTATAGGCTGCAATGTTTTTTGAATATTAAATATAATTCATATCAAAATGTGTAAAACTCCATATAAATTGTTATAAATTCTGTGGTGAAAGATCATTTAAGTAACTCAAAGTAGAAACACTACAAATAAAAGTCTTGCATTTAAGTAAAAAAAGTTTTGAGCACAAAATTATCTTTATAGGTATCACAAAAGTACTCATTGTAAGTGTAATATTATTACTCTATACCATTGGATCATTATTATTATTGTGTTAACATGTACTTTCATGTTGTAGTCGATCAAGGTGACGCTCATTTTAACTGCTTTATAGACTTTGGGGTAGTTTAATCACATTTTATAAAATGATCAAATATTTTGGATGTAAAATTTTTATCTGGAAAGTAACTTCAGCAAGTAAATGTACTTGGTTACTTTGCGCAATTATATAAATCAAATTATACCTTGTTTTATTTGTGTTTCTATTCTGAAGTTCCAGTCATTTTTACAGTTTAAAATTTATCTTTTTTTTCTTTCAGATATTTGGATTTACTCAACAATTTTAATATTGTTATCTGCCTCAGAGTGAGTTTCTGTAAATCACAGATAAAGTGTTTAAAATCACATCTTTTTCATGTTTTTTTGGGATCCCTGTGGTGACGACGGACCTCACAGCAGCAGTTCAGTTCTCTTATCTCACACATAAAACCTTTATGTCTTATTTCTTGGACATCGTCATTGTCCCTCTCGCTGTCCTCCAGCTGATAGAGATGAGTGTGACGTCCGTACCATCTGAGTGACGCAGAAGCAGTGCCTGAAGTTGTGGAAGGGGATGCTGTTGTAGTGGCAGTAGACCTTAAACAGGAAGTTCTGCAGGACGTCCAGCTCGATGTGAAACGCCGTCAGGAACTCCAGGTCGGTGAACATCACCTGGAGGAGCACCAGCATCTCCGCATCCTCCCACTGCCTGTTAGCAACACACACACACACACACACACACACACACACACACACACACATACCTCTTACACCTGCGTCTGTGGGGGTGTGTGTGTGAGTCTGAGAGTGTGTTTGTGTGTTTGTTCTCACCAGTTGTCAAAAATGGGAGTTTTCAGATGCTCTCTCACTTCTTCTGTCACCTGCAGCGTGCTACGATGAAACAAGACAGACACCAGTTCAAGTGCACCACGCTCTTCGATGCTGCACTCTTTCGACAACATAATAAAATCATAAAAATACGGATCATATAGCATCTCTTTGTGAGTCAGGACACCTGACCCGTTGGGCCCCTGGGCCTGTGCCTGGTAGACCCATTGAATTATTCATCCAAGGAGTTACCTCATGTTGAGGAACTCCCTGCGGACTTGTTGGCGCTCCTCATGCATGCTTAGCTGAGAGGTTTGGGGTTTTGGGGACAACTTGGAGAGCTGTTGGTCGCTGTCCTCCTTAAATAGACCCATCCAGCTCAGGTGCTCCACACTCTGACAGAAAGGAAAATTAAACTTTATTATTACTGATAAACCTGTAATATTCAAATTAAGGTGAAATGTGCATGGAGTAAGTCAGATCCAAGTGAAGCCATAAATGTTTCTTCCTAAAGTTCAGTTGTGTTTGTGTGATTAACGAACCTCCAGCTTCCTCTTAAAAGACTCCACTTGGCTCTTCAGATCAGAGATGATAGTCGGAGTCTTCCCCAAGTCTTCATTGACTTTGCTCTCCAGATAATGCAGCCTGAAGACGGAGACGGGAAACAACAGTGAGTTTTTGTCACCCAGACGCTTCAATAAATCACCTTTACAGGATGCACTCACCTGTATTCCATGGTGTCCAGCTCTTTTGGCATCCCCACACCTGTACATGGACAAAAAAAACACACAAAAGACTTGACTTTGTAGAACTAAATCATAACATCAGAAAGATTTTAAACCAAAAGGATAATTTTGATCCTAAAAGTGGTTCCCGAAAACCTTTTGGCTTATGGAGATTTAAAATGTAAGTTTTCTCCAAAAGAGTGATCTCATATTGTTTCATTTAAATCATTTTAAGAGGCCTGAACTGGTGAAAATATCCAGAAAAAGACACATTTAACATTAATATTTAACATATATATTGAATTTAGATAATATTGTTAAATCAATTGTTAATTTCCTGAGCAACAATACTAAGGACATCACCTCAATGGTAACTAAGGCCTTGTTCCAAAAATATTTTTTTAAATACCATCTATTAGGGACTTTGGGTCTCCAAAATATCACAATATCTGTTTTAGAATAAAGAGTTCTCATTGCAAAATGGACATCTTAGAGTTTGGAAAAAACTCTGCAGCCAGTTGAGCTCACTCTTTAGATTTGACGCCACCACCTCCAGTCGGTAGTACGAGTCCTCGCTGTTGGCTTCCAGCAGGGGGGAGATGTTCACCACGCCGCCGTTTGTGTTGTACAACTTCAGGATGTGGTGAGGCCCTGCCTCCGCAGCCGCCCGGAACAGATCTGTCAGACGGAGAGATCAGGATTTTGGATTGGTAGAAAAAGAGACACACTTTTCTTTTTTATTGATTTTTCATTAAAACATTTTTTGCCTTTATTAGAGTGATGACAGGAAATAAGAAAAGACAGAATGATGGGGAGTGACACAGTTCAAAACACACTGTAGTACCGTACATCTCTATCTCAAGATGACAAGAGAGGACAAAGAGGACCTGTCAAAGCCACATGGAGGTCAGATCCTTACACAGAAGCCACAGGAACATTCAGATTATTAGTAACCTCTCTTATACCCCGCTCATATAGGTCTTTTCTTTTAACATCTTTACATGTGATTAAATTGCATGTGTAAATAAAGCTGTCACATTTATTTACAGCATGATTATGCCTCTAAAATCAGCAGCTACAGCAAACTATCTCTCTTACCTTTGACATCTGCAGCAGAGCAGTCGGCTCCAAACTCTGCTTGCTCCGGCCTCCCATTAACCAAGAAGTGAATGATTTTTGTTGTCATCCCAGACCCAGGAAGGACGTGACCTGCTCCAGAAATGAAAAAGGGGACCCTTGACTCTGACATGAACACCTTGAGTCTGTGAAGGGTCACCTGTAGCTGACAGAGAGCCCACCCACTCATGGGGGGATTACTTAACTGGCCTACTGGGGAGGGGCCCAGAGTGTCAGTCAAGTCCCCCAGGCTTTCACTTGCAAAATGTCACTCGAAAGCACACAAACACACCAGGAAGAGATGCAGAATGACCACAAGGAGACACAAAACAGCTGCAAAGGGAGAAAAAGAGACTCAAAATGACTATGAAAAGGGGCAAAACAACCACAAAGAAACATAAATCAACTGCAAAGTGGCACAAAAAGACTACAGCGAGACACAAAACATCTGCAAAGACACACAAAGAGACTCACAATGACATGAAAAGGGTAAAAAAACACAAAGGGACACAAAAACAACTATAGAGACACAAAATGACAACAAAGGCACACAAATAACCACAGAGTGACACAAAATTACCACAAAGAAACACAAAATGTGTAGAAGAAGTGGTGTGGCATGTTGCATGTCTGTGCCTAGTTTATTACAGTCTATGGTCAGTCAGGGACCCATTGTCCTATAATCTTACTGCAGGAGGTGTTGTTGCGCGGCCCTGCCGGCAGAGGTAGCCGTTCTGCGGCTTCCTTCACTGCATCCTCTACGGCGTCTGCTATGGGACATGCTATGATTTACTATGGCAAGTAATGATTTTGTCGTCTTTTAATTACAGTGAATGACTTGTGAACAGCCAGCTGAGGGGTTTATACACCGAAATGGCTTGAGGATTAAGTTGTGTGAAGTAACGCAAGAAAGTGAGTTGTTGCTGGGCTGTGATGTAAAGTAACGGTAGTTTGTGGCCGCAGGCAGCGTCGGACTTTTTTTTTCTGGGAACAATTCAGTCCATCCGGTGAGAGAATGTCTAACCGGTCCCTGAATCAATAACTTATTAATTAACAAACAAGAAACAGGTGAGTAACAGTGTAGCTAACGGTGGTCCTCCGTAGATGCTGCTAACTTAACTTAGCCAGCTTAGCTAACACTAGCGTGGCTGTATTTGGGATAAAAGCTTGCTAGTAGCGAGCTAGTGTGCTAGCAGGAGAAGCTAACTGCTACATAAACTGTGTTGACATATAACGTCCATCTGCATAGTAAGTCACTTAGCTAAACCTGAAGTAGCATTGCTGTCTTTAACTCTGAGCTTCACGTTTTAAATTTATATTTATGTCAAATATATGCAAAAAAGAGACACTACAAGACAAAGCATCCTTCCATAACATGTATTATTTTAGACTAGAGGAAAGAAAACATGTACAAAACACGTTATTTCTGCACTTTGTCTATTTGTGTCCCTATGACGTTATTTCCTCTAAATGCATCCAAAGTTAGCATTAGATAATGCGTCATTTGCGCATTTAAACATAACATTTCAGAAAACTTGAAGAATTGTTTTAATGTAACGTTAAGTTATGAAGTGGGGAATAATTTCTCAACTGTAAACTTCGGCTAATTGTCTCCATTTTCTTGCTGTCTTTCGTTACAGGAGAATGAAGTGCAATATCAAAAGCAGCCCTCCACTGCAGGATGTTATGGTGCTCATTCACCAACGTTAGCATGCTCTTAAAGAGAATTATTGGCGTATAAACGGGGCCAAGTATCCTGCAGCAGGTCCTGGAAACTGTAAAGACTTTGGTGAACAAAACGTGAGGAGAAAAGGCTCGCTGGAAGTCTGCTCGTGCCTTGAATTTTCTGTCCCAGGCAGCAGCCATGGAGGAGGAGGTGAGCATGGAGTTTTTGCTGGAGCAGGTGATGCAGAAGGACCTGGGGAAGAGGCTCCAGGTGGGCCAGGAGATCATGGAGCTCATCCTGGACGAGGAGAAGTCCCCCGACATGGAGCAGGACCAGACCGTGCTGGACAGGATGGTGGACACAGTGGCCAGCTCCTGGGTTAACTCCAGCAACTTCAAGGTGAGGACAGTTTGTTCATTAAAGAAGTTGAAGATGCCTGTGGCTGGGTGAAATGGAATAAAATAAACACACTCCATCTCTCTCAACATCTTTTTAAAAATAACTGTAGTGATGCTCTTGAACAAGACACTTCACTCTCAGCTGTTGCATTACAGCTGCTTGGTGCATGCTAGACAGGTGTTAGCATATGAAACTAGGCCCTAAAATATATTAGAAAATAACCTAAAATTAGAGCCTTAGAAGTTAAAACATCTGTTTTTGTCACCATGACATGCGGTTTTGCAAAGTGTGTGTGCTCTATTGGTTTAATAATTCATGTTTTAGTCACTTGTTTATATGTATGCGTTCATATTTGGGGTTACAGTTTGGCTTGAGTCTATCCAAGCATGTACTGATAACAGAACTTCATACTATTAAAACTTATTTTTTGCTTTTCTCAACTTCTCCAAATGTCACGCATGTAACGTTAACCTCAAATTGGAGCCCTTTTAAGTTCAAAACATGTCACAAATACACAGCTTTTTCTAACCTTAAGTATGTACTCCATTTGGTTTAATTTTTGATGTTTTAGTTATTTGATTATGTGTTCATACTTAGGGTTACAGTTTGGCTGCTCCAGCATGTGCTTAACAGGCTAATAACAGAACTTCATACTCTTGCTGTTGTCATCTTCTCCAAACGCTCATGTAATATGTTACATCACATTACATTTTTACATTGTATATAACTGAGTAACACTTTTCTTTACACATATGTAATTATTTTGTTTTTTTATCTCAACTGGTTGTAATCTTTACACATTTATATCCATTTTCCTCTCCATCCATCCTGTTCACGATGCATCGTTACATCCCTACCACTGGGTGTGGAGGGCTACAGTAGCTGTCAACCCACCAGTCAGGATGATAGGATTCACTGCAGGAGGGTCTTAAAGCAAACCAGTTGATACTGATTCCTTCAGGTGTCGGGGACAAACTGTCCTCAGGGAGCGCTTCATTCACAGAGAGGCCGTTTTTTTCCCTCACTGTTGGCAGGGTAGCTGAGAGACTAACCTATACCTGCCTGTGTACTGCAGGATCCCCTCACTTCTGTAACCATGATGCACAATTTGCATGCCATCCATGAACGTTTGTGTGTAATTTATGCGGATATGAGGCTGCTGATTAATCAATACATCTCAGCTCACAGTAAAGTAGAGCTGCTGCAGTTTAGCAGCTACGTGTCGTCAGGCTGGATGATCTCACTTTATATGCTCTTTAATGTAGCGTTCCCATGCTAATATATACAGTCAGGAGGAATCAAACCCTGATGTATGCAGTTTTTTTCCTCTCATCTGGCTTCATCAGATATTTTTTTTTAGCATTCTGGCTTTCCTGTTAATGGATTTATTTGTATATTTATCTGAGTCTTGTAAAATGTCAATGATCCTGTTTTTCATCTTGTTGTCTCAGTTTCTGTTTCTATAAAGATTTCTTCAACAATTATGAGTCATTTAGTCCAGAGTTGGGGGTTAGGATTGGAGTTAGACTGTTGACTGTTTTGTCAACTACTGAACTTACTTACTTAATCTCAATATTTAATTGGGAAAAGATTTCAAGTTGTGACACTAAAATGCCAAATTTGTCAATGGAGTTTGGTGTCAGGCACCTTTTTTTTTCTATACAAACAATGAGGCAGATGAGACTGAGTGGAGCTGACTGTATGATCAAAACTACGCACTGACTTCAGACACGTATCGACACAACCAATCATATCGCTGCTTAATGTGCTGCCCTGCAAACGCAGCCTCCTCCGGTCCTGTTGATATCTGTGGCGGGTCTGTAATGGGGACGAGGCTCCCAGGCGATCATGTGTCAGCGATGGTGGCTGTGAGCTTAATTTACCAGCACCATTAGCCCAGTTTTCTTCCCTCTGTTTCAGAGTTTCAGTGTGTGGAGAGCAGCTTCCTGCCTCCCTGTGCTTTAATGTGGTAGTAAAACTCTTCAGATGTGTGTGGGTGAAAGATAGAGGAGCGCTGCTTCATGTGCTGTTAGTCTAATGGCTCTTGTTAATTGATTGGATGGCAGTGAGCAGACGAGTCAGGGCTAAATATATCGGCTATTGATAAATGCCGACAGCTTAATGGCAGAGGCTTATAGTAAAAGTCTGCAGTTACACGTTTAAACCTTGTTTATTCACCTTTCAGGATGATATAAATGTCCATATAAATCCCCTATCATACTAAGGAGGGCTACAACATATAGTTATTATAATCATTGATTCATCTGAATATTTTAAATTTATTTATTCAATTTTAAATATTTATTTATTTTCCCCTTTTGCATTTCAAGCAGAAACCTGAAACAAAGACCACCTCCGCTAACTTCATTAAAAAATAATCTGATCTAATGATTGTAGTTGGTCCCCAGTGGACTTTTTTAGCAAGTTTTGTATTTAAGCTTTTTGAATGTTATGTATTTATTATCTGCTTTGGCTTTGCCAACGTTTAAGACACAGATATTGTGATAATGGTCCAAAATGATGTGAAATTGCATCTTTTTTTTAATTGAAAAACGTAACATTTTCTTTAGAGAGGACCCATGAACCCTCCGCCAAATACATGCCAACCCTAGACATGTCCAATATCAGAATGACATAAGAGTCTTGTCTTGTAAGTTTAAAGTCTTGGTAGTATAATCTCCTGGTCTGTGACTAAAAACTCAAAATAACAGATTGTATTTAGATGTGAGATGGTGTCACACTTTATTCTTTTCAAAATCTTAGTAGAGTCTTCTAGCAGCAGGCACAAGTACACAAACTCAGGGTAAAGACTGATGTAGTAGCTGATTTGATGTAATGACATTTAGTGTCCAGCAGATGGCACCAGAGCTGGAGTGTCCATTGTTTATTTTTTAACATTACGTTTCTCTCACATTTAAAGTGAGTTTCCAAAAATTGCATCAGAGCCTGAGCATGAAGCTCAGGTGATGCATATGTGTTGATATGGTGTCAGCAGGGGGACTCTCACTACACGTTCATTGAGCCTCCCATACCACCCCATGACAAGGAAAGGTATTCAGCACTCAACTGAAAGCCTGTTGTGAAATGCCCACACTATCTTCACTCATGGTTGTGTTTGAGTTCAGTGTTTTACTTCATAGAATGAAAGTTTAGATGACTATATTTGGTTTTATTGAACAAAATCCATTTATTTTGATTACCTTTGTGTGTTTTTTTAATGAAAATGCTTGCTTTGGTCAAATTACCCATAATGCTTTGCAGCCCACATTCAAATCTCCATTGCTCTCGTGCTGATCTGATGTTGTAGTTGTTATGAATCTTTTTTTATTTTGGGTTTTGAGAGATTCTTGTGCATTTTAATTTATATTACATATAAAATAAAAACTTATTTTCACACTCCTAACGCTGCATACAATTCAGATAATTAAAAAATAAGAAATGTGTCAGGCTTATACGACAGACTTTCCCCTCAAATTGTAATAAAATAAATACTAAGTTAACATAATTTAGAAAAATATAACAAAAACTAAGACAACAGTCAGTGCACACATTAATTATGTTTTATGTTCTTCAAAAATGTATAATATTTTTTTAGATTTATTTATTTTAAATTTTTTGTCTTTACTATTTACAGTTTTTCTTTAACAGGTATTTTGTTATTCTCAAATTTTATATCTATATTATATGTATTTTGTATTTACTACCAACTTTTTTTCTTTAACAGAGCCTCCAAGCGAAACTATTTCACAAGATTGTACTTGTACAGTCATTACAGGAGTGACAAAACAAATCTTTAATCTTGAACAACAAGCCAATAAAAACAAAATGCATGAAAAACAATACAGGGAATAGGAAGAAGACAAAACATATGTATATGTACACTACAATTAGACATGAATTAAATGTGACAACAGTTTCTTTTTAAAATGTTTTTAGGAGAACAAACTTTTTTTTAAGATAATTTTTTGGGCATTTTTAGGCCTTTATTTGATAGGACAGCTTAAACATGAAAGGGGAGAGAGAGGGGGAATGACATGTAGCAAAGGGCCGCAGGTCGGAGTCGAACCCTGGCCCGCTGCGTGTGTGCACGCTCTACCAGGTGAGCTACACGGGCGCCCAGGAGCACAAGCTGTTATCAGTGTGTTTGCTTTATGTGTGTTGTTTTGTGTCTCAGGTGGTCTTATTTGGGATGGACATCCTGTCCGCTCTGGTCACCCGACTGCAGGAGAGATTCAGGACGCAGGTTGGAACAGGTGAGCTGCTTCCCTTTATTTTAATTATTTCTACTAGAGCTGCACAATAGATTGTTTCGTTATCGTCATCGAGATATCAACCTCCACAATATACACATTGCGAAAGACACTTAGAGATTTTTTTGGAGTTTTTGAGTCAGTTGAAACTACTTTTCTACTAGTTATCAGTAGAAAACAAAAAATGTAACGGTCATTCTTTCTTTAGTGGTGCCTTTTATGTTAAGTTCAATTTTCTTTTGTTTAATAAAATAATGTTGAATCCTTTTTATTTTTTTATTTTTTTTTAAATTCAACAATAATTTGTTGACTTTATTATTATTGAATTATTTGTGTTTTTGTTGGATGTTCTGCAAAACTGACATAATGAAAAGTATTTAAAAAATAGAGGAAAATACAATAAAGGGATTTTAAATTAATTAAAAGAGCAGTGAATATAGCAGTTCTACACTTTACGCTATAAGTTAATAAGATTTCAGCCAACAATTCTGTTTCATTGATGAGATTATTACTGTTAGAATATATTTGTGAGAGTAAGCTAACAGGATTGTAGAGTTCATGATTTTGACCTTGTCTAGTTTCCCTGGGTTTTGAGAGTTCTACAGTGATTTGACATTACAAAAGTATGGTGAGATAATGCCTGAAATGAAAAAGTCTTCTCTGATCAAGGGGGGAACAGGCAACAAGGTCAGTGTTTTGTAAGCGCGTGATATGTGACACAAAGTATAGTGGAATGACCTGACTCTTGGAGAACTCCGTAAGTTTGAAGGAGATTAAAAAAACACAGAGGTTCAAATTTAACAATAGCAGTCTGTCTTTATGAGCTGGGAATGAGAAGTCGAGGTCATTCGTTTATACAATGTGATACATATCGTTAGACGGATGAAGCAGAGAAAGGGAATAAAAAGTAAAGGTTCTGGGTTAGCCGGCATCAGATGCTGGGGGTTTTAGCGATAGGCTGTTTTATCTTGAAGTAATCTGATCCTTGTGCACAAGTTTATTGTATTTTGCAAATATCATTCACTAAAGCTTGTTATTAACTTTAACTGGACGAATCCTGAGTCTTATTTTGAATCCTGAGTCTTTTCCTCTGATCTACCAGTAGATTCAACGAACACTCTTCAGTGACCATAGAATTGGAGTCAGATTAAGTATGGCCTTTTTAGGGCCAGACCGGTCATCGGTCACATTTTAGATTAAAATCTTACATTACCTAAATGTGTAAAGATATGTACTCTGGTTAGTAATTTTTTTTGGATGCACCCATACATTTTATATTTTAATGTTTTTATGGTTGCTTGGTTTTTCATGTCCTGATCCTTTATTAACTGCTTTATTTTATTTTGTGTGGTCACTGTTGTGTACTCGTTAGTACACAGTATGACAAGCATGTGTGCATGTAAAGACAGTTAAGAATTAGGTCTGAGTAGTGTTTATATTCAACTTTTTTGTCCTCATTCTGCTTTTTTTGATGCAGTCGCCCCATTTTCTCTTCATAATGTTCAGGGATGAGATTCTTTCTTCGTTGTAATATTGTAAACTCAGGACATGTCCAGCTTGTCATTCACTCATGTTTCTGTCCTCTCAGTTCTACCGAGCCTCATCGATCGGTTAGGTGATGCCAAGGACCAAGTTCGAGACCAGGACCAAGCGCTGCTGCTGAAGATTATGGACCAGGCTGCTAACCCACAGGTGCACATCTACATGTTCATCTAAACCTTTAAAAAACACACACAGACACACTTTTTACAGACTAACTGGAAATATATAAGCTGATCTTTGTGTGTGTATGTCTCTTCAGTATGTGTGGGAGCGAATGATGGGAGGCTTCAAGCATAAGAACAACAGGACCAGAGAAGGACTCTGCCTCTGTCTCATCTCAACCCTAAATGTGTAAGTTAAGATTATATCTTTCAAATAACACATATAATGACATTTTACATGATTAAATGATATTCCTGCAGTACAAGTAAAGGTTTAACTGATTTTTAAAATACAACAACTACAGAAATGAGGTTTGTGTCAAGTTAAATTAGCTTATTATTGATAATCTTTATTGTTAATATTTTGCACCCATATATTTTAACTCTTTCCTACTTTGTACTGCAACTGCTGCACAACAGTTTCCCTCAGGATAAATAGTTTATATCTTATCTCACTAAGATTAGGGTGGTCACTAACGATCATTTTCATTATTAATTTATCTGCTCCTCGTTGTTTGGCCTATAAAATATCCCAAAAGAATGAAAAATGTTTAGTTTCCGAAGATCACTTGCTGTTTAAATTTTTTTTTTTTTAAGAAAATGTTTTGGGCTATTCCATCTTTATTTGATAGGACAGCTAGGTGAGAAAGGGGAGAGAGAGGGGGAAGACATGCAGGAAATCTTCACAGGTCGGATTCAAACCCTGGACCTCTGCGTCGAGGCATAAACCTCTCAGTATATGTGCGCCTGCTCTACCCACTGAACCAACCCGGCCACACATCACTTGCTTGTTTTATATGAACAAATTACACATATATATATATATATATATATATATATATATATATATATATATAAAATATAAATATAAATAAAAATAAAAATGATTGAACTTGTTAAATGACTAATTGTTTTGGCACTAAATAATTCTACTTTCTTTATCAATAATGTGGGTGATTTAAAAAAAATTAAATAGTTTGTGCAGAAAGCAGCCATAGTAGAAGTAACCGCTGAGATAGCTCAACTTTAAAATCTAATTTTCATGTTGTGCATTTTTTATTTTTTATAAGGTTTGGATCTCAGAGTCTGACGCTCAGTAAAATCGTTCCTCACATCTGTAACCTCCTCGGAGATCCCACAAGCCAGGTAAGACCTGCTGCGTCCCGCCTGCACTTCAGTGTGTTGACAGGGGTGGAACAGCATGGAGCATTACTGGGCTTTGGCTGCCCTCTGCTGGTCAAATACAAACATTACAGCTTAGCAGAACATGAACCAGGATCTCTGAGTTTTCTTTTCCAAATCTTCCTTTTGCACATGTGTGAGTTGATATGTTTTGGTAAAAAAACCTTTGCAGGTATCAAACCTATGACCTTGCAGCCGTGTGGTCTCCTCTCTAACCACTAGACCCCCTCGTGTCTCTCCCTCCCCACCGTGCTCTGCGTTTTGAGTGTGTTGTCTCCTGATAGGCTGCAGAGCTCTATCATCACCGGAATCACACTTCCTCTCGGGGACAGGAAGCCGTGCCCACGAACTTCCTTTCCTGAAGCCAAACACTCTCCGAAGCTCATGTCTTCTAGTGCATTATGAACCATCTCTGCCAAAATGATGAGTGCAGGAACTATTTTTATATTTGTGTCTGCCCTTTTGGTTGTTAGAGGAAAGAAGAGGCCAGCTGGAAACAGCCTAAGTGGTTACGGTCTGGAAGCAATTTTCCAGTTTTATTGTAAGTTCCTGCACTCAGAATTCAGTTTTATTTGGATTTTATTTATTATGCAAATACAGCATAAAACAAATAACATTGTGACAGGTTAAAAAGCTGTAGGCTCATACAGCAGACCTCCTCCCAAGTTTATTATATTATATTATACACACAAATACAAATGAAATGAGGAAAATTGGAGGCACACAAAATACAGCAATAAGGCAGAGTGATTGTATAAGAATTTTCAAAAAGCAAAAGAAGGAAAAGAGCAAACTAATCGGAGACTTGGGAAAAAAAACTTACTTTACAGTGAATTTCTAAAGATTTTAACAAAATTATTAGTTTATTGAAAAGTACAGCAAGAAAACAAAGTGATAAAATGTGATGTTAAAGGAAAATAAAAGTACCTGAGTGACCTAATGATTTGAGTACCAGCTTGTGTTTATGTGTTGTCTTTATTGTCGACCTGTAGGTGCGTGACGGAGCCATGAACTGCCTCGTAGAGATCTACCGCCACGTCGGAGAACGAGTGAGAATGGACCTGGGAAAGAAGGGTCTGCCTCAGTCACGGTGCGTTCAAATGCTCTCTGTTAAAATGAATGACTAACTTGAGATTACTTCCTCTGTTAGCCCTCAACTATTTGAATGTCTGAAAACTGTGAAAACTGCCCATCACAAGTTCCCAGATGGTTAATTTACAGTAATATAAAACATAGAAAAACAAAAAATCCTCAGTGTTTAAGAAGCTATAACCAGACAATGAATGTTTCACTCAAATTATTACTTCATCAGCATTAGTGTGGAATTATTTATTTTATGGTTCTGTGCTGAATATTGGTCCAAATCTTTTTCAGCCTTTGTGGCTCAATGAAAACATGGCTTTATATTTAGTTTGTATACTACCACAGACACTTATTAAGGGTTGACACACCTACAAATCTTTTTAAAAATAGCTGCATCCCTCCCTGAAATGAAGGTTGTCTTCTCCCAAAGAGTCAACAAATGTCACCCGTGGCTGCTGTTACGAAGACATTGTGATTATTAGTGTTTGTACTATTAATATTACCCAGCAGGCGTCACAGCCATCGCCATTGCCTGTGTATTTTTGGATGCCCAGACTGTGGGCGACAATGTTACTGTGGCCTATTTAACTGCTCCCTGGAGAGTCTGAAATGAGCCAGTTTTCTGTTCTTCAGAGTCCTGAAGGTAGCAGAGCTGTTTATTTCTGCTGTGAATGTGGTGCTAATTCTCTGCCCCCCCCCCCTTCTCTGTCCAGGCTAAATGTCATCTTCAGTAAATTTGACGAAGTTCAGAGGTCAGGGAACATGGTCCTTTCACCTGTGTCAGGTAAGATCACGTCTCCTGCTCTACCTGCAGAGTGCTGCGAGTTTAGTCATGGTTGTGTTTACCGCACCAGCACTGTTTTATCTAATTAATTTAATTTATCTACTACCATGACGAAAGACTTGCATGTTTTCTTAAATCTGGCCGATGAACCTCTCATTTTACACCTAATTCGTTCCAGTTTGCAAATACATTGTACATACATTCTATTACCTGCATGTGGCCTAGTTGCTCTTGTTTGTTTATGTCTTCTGGTCTTCTGGGTTTGAGATAAAGGCTGTAAAACTGAAAGAATGTGAAGTACAATAAGTTACAAGGACTGAGAGAATATCTCCGCCCATCAGTCACAATGAGCATGTTGTGGGAAGGCCTAGTCTTGGTTTCCACCGGTCTCAGTGGGGTGTGTTTGCCGTCTTTCAGTCAGAATGTAACCTGAGCCGGTTTCTTTGTGCTCGGTGAAGCGAGGAGCTTTCACCCACCTCACTGCAGGAAAAGTGACCCTGCTGATGGGGACAGAAAGGTCTGAAGGAGCTGGATTTCTGCAGAGAATATCACACCCATATTAGCAGCTGACTGTGTACAAATTGAAGTTGACCCTCTTTGCTTCAGCACTAAAACCCAGACTGAGTGACATCAGATTGATCTTTTTAGTCCCTTGAATTTATTGCCTCCCAGGCCGGACAGAGCTGACAGGCCTCATCGCTGTGGTCACGAGGCTCAGCTTTCATCTCAGGGGGCCCCGTCTGATTAAAAAAAGAAAAAGACCCTCCTTTGGGGAAACAACATGAATTTGTCACTGAGGTAATCTGACATGAAGGGAGGAGCTTTACCCGTTTACAGTTTATCTCTCTGATCAAAATGTTTTTCTGGGGCCAATGTTATGTGCCCATACCTTTTTTTTCTATTTTCACAAGTTAAGCATTCTGGTAGTTTACATGTTAAAAGCTTTTAATGTGAAGTAGCTGCAGTGTTCATTTTGCATTAATGGTTGCATTAAATCAGTGGACCGCGAATGAGTGCTTGCAAGTCTTGATTGTTGATGAGGATTGGTCTGCCTACTAAGTTCTATGGAAGGAAAAGCATATCATCTAAGAAAGCTAATTTAATTTTCCTTACTATGTTTATCACATTAGATTTAGTGCATTAAAGCTCCTCACAGGCTCAGATTGTGTGTCTGCACCCTGGTTAAAAACGAAAAAAAGAAACACACGGCTTTCACTTCAAAGACATCAGCACACTGACAACTGACAGAGCTCTGACCTGAGCAGGCGAGGGAGAACAATCAACTCAGATCTGGAAAACGGGTATGAGAAAGAGAAAACTAATGATCATTCAGAGAAGAACATAGGCTTTGGTTTCAGGGGGGGAACGCAGGATACATGTCCACGGCCACTGTAAAAGAACAAAACTGCAGAAAAAAATAGGTTCAGATTAAAAAAATTAAGTTACAATAAAATGTTATTTCGTGCATGTATAAGCATTTCCTGAAAGTCGATAGGCTACTGTATCCTCCAGTTATTTTCAACAAAAGGTTTGGACTGCAGTGTGGCGTCTTTCCTCTGACCCGTAGCTCTGTGATGCCTCGTGATATTATGACTTTATTCTCCAAATGCTATGACTCGATTCTAGTAATATTGAAATATTATGACTTCATTTTCATTGAATAACGACTTTATTCTCAGAATATTACAACTTTTTTAAAAGTTCCGACCTTATATATATATATATATTCTGACACTATTTTCGTAATGTTATAATAATATATCTTTTTTCTTGAAATATTATGACTTAATTTTCATTAAATTACTACTTTATTATCTTATTATGACACTAAGACACTGAAACTACATAAAGATACAGAGAGAGAATGAAAAACTAACACAGGAAGAAAAAGGAACGGCTGCAAAAACGTTAAAAATAAACTATACAGCTGAGAATGGAGGAGAGAGATTGAGAAAGCCAAGAGGAAAAACACTCTGCAGCCCAGGGCTCTTATTTTGTAGGAGTGGTGTTAGCTGTCGTTCCTACAGTCACAAGACCAGGTTGGAGGGGAAGGGAGGAGGCAGGCAGCAGTGCATCAGCTCTGGGTCTGTGTCGGTAGCTCCACAGGAAGGTATCGTCTCGCATAGTCAAGCTGCGTCCACTGCAGGTAAATTTATCACATACAAGAAGTAGATCCTTTTTTTAATTCAAAGTTCAAGACTTGTTGTAAATACCTGCAAGTTTCATGTAGATAATATTCATCTGTCTGTGTTATTGACGTAGAAACATGTTATTACTCTCTCTGTGCTCATAAGCCTTGATAATTGCACTGGGATCATAATTGGGATCTGAATGCCACAAGTAACTGAAGCTCAGTGATGCATATAATCCCGCTCTTCTCTGCTGCACAATCTAAAACATTTTGATAACTCAAGTTATTTTGGTTAAAATGGTTGTTATGATTTAAGGAACTTAGTTTGAGGAACACAAGCTATCATTGCCACCTACGTTGTTGTCAGTATGGCAGGTGTTCTGTGTTGTTTACTGTCATGATAGGTGATATGTTGTGCAGCAGTACAGTCTAATCTAAGTTACCATTAATGATAATGACAACTTTATTTGTATGACACTTATCTTGACATAGAGACAAAAGTATAAAGTCAACAGGAAAACCAGATAAATTATATAAGATAAATAAAGCTAGTTTAAAAAGCAAAAGAAAATATAGAAACCGCTCTTGTAGATCAGAGATCAGAGATGCAGCGTGGAACCTTTAAATGACCTTATAACATAATATTACAGTTGATTTAAACTGCATTCTTGGAAGCCAATTAAGGGCTGCTGTAATTGTTCAGGTTATAATCCTTGCAGCTGCATTTTGCACCAAGATTTAGTTTGTTTAAAGAGTGCAGAATGTAGTTAAAATAATCCAGATATAATTAAATTAGGGCATAAATGGCTTTCTGCAACAGCAAACAGATGGTTTGATTTTAGAGATCATCTGATTAAAAAAATATATATATTCATGAAATGTAGCTTTC
Source organism: Perca fluviatilis (assembly GCF_010015445.1). NCBI lineage: Eukaryota > Metazoa > Chordata > Actinopteri > Perciformes > Percidae > Perca > Perca fluviatilis. The sequence continues at coordinate 2,086,300 of NC_053135.1, read as the reverse complement.
AAGTCAGTTCTTCCCCAGCAGTCCTTTTAATAAATACAACCAGCCTGAAGGTTTTTGAACAATACTTCCACTATTTGGAAGCTGTTATGTCACTTGTACAAACCAGGGCTGTAACATTTATTTTTAATAACAATTAGTTTTCTATTAACTGTTTGGTAAATAAAATTTCTGAAAGTTTCTTAGAGACATTTTTACATTTGAGATACTGAAACCGCCTCAAACGATCTATCTATTTTCAAATTGTTTCAGATTATTTCTCTCTTTGCTTTAGTGCAAATTAAGCAGTATAATTCAAATGATATAGATCATTTGTTTATAGAAAATGCTAATTATGTTATTTTTTTGCTATGTAAAAAAACCTGGGGTCAGTGAGGTATTTAAAATTTGTATGTACATGTATGACTTGGAGTCAGAGCATATAAGTGAAGCGGGAGGATTTTTGATGGAGTGCAGAGCAGATTTTTTAAGTCTTGGAGCGTTTCTTTATCTCCTCCTCCAATTTCCCTCTGTTAGCCACCAGTGCCTGTCATCCAGCGGACTTTTTCTGACAGAGCTCTGGGCACGAAGGGAGTGTTTATCTGATAAATACAACGTAGCTTTTGTTTTCTTTTTTTGAAATGAGAGATGAGCATGATGATTTGAATAGAGCGTGGTGAATCTGAGTGAGCGCGGAGCGATATTAAGCAGAGCAGCCAATGGCGAAGGAAAAAAACCGCTCCATCAGCGTTCAAATGCTCTGATTAATTATACCTTTAATATTCAGCACTTAGGATGCAAAGAGAATTTGCAGGGCTCAAACAGGACTGACCATTTGCACAGCTATCTGGTCCGATATAAATATATATATGTTAATTTATGTGGTCGAAGGGCTAGTAACTACTATTCCCAAGTTAAAAATGAACTCTAAGCCTCAAACTATGTCATCTTTTGATGTTGGTGGTTCTGACTCCAGCTCTGTGGGTTTTAATAGACCAGGACCCGGCTGTGTGCGTCATGCAGCATCAGGAGGTCCTGCAGGGAAGGCGTTGAGAGACGAGGCCAGATACTCGCTGCCAGCAGGACTTGGGTTGCACTGTTGGAAACCTCCTGAATAATGAACACTGTGCAGGGACAGAGAGACAGGGCACCATGCACCAGTGAGTCTCTCACAGATGTTTAGAAACACAAGGTTGAAGGAGTGCTTAAACGGCATTTAGTGCTGGTAAATTTCATATGTTTCCGTCTAATACACATATAAATTGAAGATATACCTAATGAACTAAGTGTGCGCAAGTCCTGCTGGCCTCCGACACACCTGTCACACATTTAGGCGTGCAGAGATACGGTTTTCAAAATTAAACTATTGTCTAAAACCTTCCTGCCACAACTGCTCAATACTGACACTCCTCTCTGCACAGATGCACGCAACACAACAGGAAAGCTCCTCTCGACACAAACTGAAGGATACCGAACAGGAAAAGGTTTTACTCCAAACAGGAACAGAGACTGATTGACCCTAAAAACAAGTAAACAAAAACATAAAAAGGTTAGGTAAATTTCAGTTACAATACCAATTTTGTTTGGATATAAAAGAGATTCTTAGAGAACTTCTGCTGTAACTTGTACGAGAAATTAGCAACCCTAAAATATTTTTATATAGCACCAGGATAATGTTTAGATGAAGATCTAATTTTTCCCATTTGACAATTTTTTTTTTTACTGTTTTATGAACCAAACAAGTAATAGATTGACCAAAAAAAGTACTCAGCAGATAATTGTTAGTTACAGTCCTGCATGAAACAATCTCAACAAAGTTTGTGCGCTCCAGAAAGCCTCTTGGACAGTTTCATCGGATAAAACCTCTGACTGTGAAAGAACACAGAAAAACTTCAGATCAACTTCTGATGTGTTTCTAAAAGTATTTACTTTGAGGCGTCCCTGGGCTCTGTACTTCTTGTTGATCTAAAGACGGTAAACTCAGCAATACTCGACTTTTCTTATAAAAAACCTCACCCGCTGTATCTCCAGACTCTTGCTTGGTATGATCGTGCGAGTGAAGCCTGATAGTTCTGTGGGAACGTCACTCCCTCTGTTGTTCCAGCTGGTTGTGATGTGCAGGAGAATGGCGGGGGTGTTTCTCACTCCGTTCATTCAGCGATGAAAAGGTTCACAGGTTGAAGCTCACCTTTTGAGCTGCAGCTGCATTATGATTTAATGTGATTGTTAGTCTCAAAAGTAAATAGAGCTGCAAAGATTAATCGATCAATCGATTAGTTGTTGACTTTTAAATGAATAGCCAACTATTTTGATAATCACTTAATCAACTTGATTCATTTTGTGAAAGAAAAAAGGTAAAAAATCTTCTTGATTCCAGTTTGTGCTTTGGGGAACATTGATCGACATTTTTTTTTTTTACTATTTTCTGACATTTTATAGATCAAAACAACTAATCGAATAATCAAGAAAATAATCGACCATGAAAGTAATCGTTAGTTGCAGGCCTAAATGGCTGCAAAGATTTTTAGCTTATTGTAATGAGTGGGAAGGGATTTAATGATAGAGCTGCAGGTAGAGAAAGACTTGATTAAACTCACTATCTGCTGTGAGCTGCTCCCTCGTTTCTTCCTCTCTTCTGTGACGCAACCCTGCACTTTCTCACCACCTCGCCTCACCTCTCCTCTCGGTCATTTTGTGAATTTGCATCGGGGAGATCAGCTGTCAGACTCCATCAGGCTCCAAGAGACTTTGAGGCGCTGCCAGGAGTAAAACTTGTGACCTGGCAGCCAGAGGATAATTATTCACAGTCGCTTTGTTTGATTTTACAATCGTGTTCATCAGCATTAGTCTTTTTGATTTTATCCACCCCCTGTCACACAGTTGTGAAAGTTAAATTTTACATGTCAAACACATTTTATGGTCATGGTTGGTGCTGCTCAACACTTGTATAGTGTCTTTTGAGACTCTGGAGGAGCGTCATCACGTAGATATGAGCATTAACAAGGCTATCCAGGTGTATTATGGGAAATGTCGGCTCCAGTAGTTGTAGGTAAATTCATTTATATTTATATATTTTTTTTAATCAACATTAATTGCTGTGCTTATAAAATATTAGAAAACTGTGAAAAAATTGTCCATCAAAGGAAAATCTTCAAAGATTTTGTTTAGTTCGACCAACAGTCCAAAATCCGAAAATATTTAGTTTATAAATAAACAGAAAAGCAGAAAAATCCTCTCACATTTGAGAAGATGGAACCAATCAGAAAATGACAGATTATCAGTATATATTGTTCAAGTTATGGATTAATCAACCTATTTTTTTTTCTCTTAACAGACACATTCTTGGATATAAGAGCTCCTTTTCTCCACCTAAAATATAGACATTTATGGAGTTAAAATCATATCTGCCCAGAACAATCTCTCCTCCGACGAGCCATTGACTTTCTGAAAGAATGACAATACTCACAGCTGGTTTTATTTCAGCATCAGTCAGTTCAGGGTCAGATCTTTTCAGATTAACCTTTTGAGATTGAAACTTTAGTTTTCCTATCAGTCATTGCATTGTTGTTATTCAGCCTTTAGTCTGTCTGTCTGTCTGTCTTTGTTCTCCACCTGTACTCCATCAGAAAATGATGAATAGGAAACCTTGTTTTGCAATATAGCCTTGTGACACAGCTGTACCTGTGAGGATTAACACGTGTGGTTTCACATCGCCATCTTGTGGACAGCTGTTTTCTTTCAGCTTCACGTATAAAATACAAGAATAAAATAAATTAATAATTAAATTTAGTTTGATTTAAAGGCAGCAACAAACAGAAACAAACAGAGTTAAAGCGGACCAAAAACTGTCAATCATACACACATTCATCCCTATGATAACGAATAAAAACCTCTGCAAATGGAAACCTGAATGTCACGCTGAAGAGTTATTTATCATCTCACATGTGGAGCAGCTGTGACCTTGCTGTGATAAAAACTCTGATGGATGGACTCGGGTGGAGGCTCGGCGGCTGGCAGAGGACCAGCTTCCTCTGCATCCCTCCCTCCTCCCTCTCTCCTGAGTCATGATGACACTGTGGCTATCCCTCATCTCTGACTCCACCCATCAGCTCCACCTCCAGAGCGACCCCTCCCTTCTCCTCTCATTGGTCCTCCTTCTCTTTTCCTTTCCTTGTTTTCCTTTCCTTCATCACTTCTCTCCATCCCCTCCTTTCCACTTCCTCCATCCTGCTCCTGACTAGAGGACGGAGACGTAAAGAAGGATCATATTGAAGCACATGCTCCCAGACAGGGGAGGGGGGAGGCCAGCTTTCTCCCCTCTTCTCTCTCCTCAGCTGGAAGGAAAAAGATGTGAGGACCACAGAGGACTGGAGGACCGTCTGTCTGTGTGCCTGTCTGCCTCTCTGCCGGCATGCTGAGGAAACTGGTCTGCAGGCGGATCTGCTCCTGTAAGCTGCTGCTCTTCCTCTGGATACAGGGAAGGTTTAAACAGAGGGAGGAATGGAAAGAAATGAATGGCAAGAGAAGGGAGGAGAAGGAGAAGGGGATGCCTGGTGTGTTGGCGGCTGTAAATCCAGGAGGAATGCGTCTGCGGTGTCTCGAGTGTAAACACAGCAGGATGATTTGTTGGCCTGCACGCAGCTGGATTGTTGTGAGGACAATGCACAGGGCGTCGCTGCCTCTGAGCAAAGTTAAGGGTCTGTCTGCTGTGGAGTTTTGGGAGAAACTGAGAATTAGTTTTATGTCGAGTGAAATAACCTGTTGGGGCTTTCAAGGTTACATTTAACTGAATAGTTAGATTTAGCTTAGATTTGGCTTAGTTGATTTGTTTTCAGACACTTCTGTTAGTGTTAGTAAGTAAGTTTCTGATGCATGTTGACATCTGTGCTGAAGGGGACATACTATACATATACTGTATATGATTGTTGCAGGGATGACTTATTTTTGTAAGCTAACCTGGAAGATGGCATCGCCCTGGTTTCCTTGACACAAAGCCAATCGGATTATTGCAGAAAACAATCTCTGTGGAAGACAGATGTTTATGATCCTTACATTTCGTTCAGCAAGATAATCTTCACAAATGAACCCCAGTTTGATGATTTTTAAGTGCAGATGCAATCGCCAGAAGTAAATAGCTAACGCTAGGCCATAAACTAACTATCCCTCGGTCGCATGACTTGACCCTCACCACTAATAAGCTTCCAACTTATAATTTGATTTTGCACGCTACCTATAAAGGGATCAATCTATAATTTGTTAAGTTTGAGTTTGCAAGAGCGTGAGTACAAACACAACAAGGCTGTTAAGGCGTGTTTAGTAAGAGGCGATATGAGTTTGGGTGTTTGGCGTGATGGGGTTTAATGTTCGCAGCAGCCTCTGTGGTCTCATTTAGCCGTCTTGATAGCAACCGCCTTTATTAAGACACGTAAAAGCTCACAACTTCACAAGTGCAGTATTTACTGACATATTTTATGTGGTAGAACAAAACGTGAAAATCTTTTAAGCCTGTGTTAACTGCAGACCTTATTTTAGGCATCTAACCAAAAACCCCATTCAAGTTGTGGTGAAGACTTCGACTCCCATGATCCCACGCTACTTCACAACATCACTAAAACTAGGTCTTTTGTTATCACGTTGATCAAGAGACCCCTAGGATTTCCCTCTCCCTTCTCTCCTTCTGTCGTGTTGTTTAGATGCTAACATGTTGAACCTCAGGTGTGTTTTTCTCTCTCTCTCTCTCACTCTCTCTCTCTCACTCTCACTCTCTCACACATAGTCACCTTGTGTTGCTGTTGAAAGGTGTTGCACCGAGCTTCCTTTCTGATCCTTCAAGGAGGAAAAAACTGCAACCTGATGACTGATGTGTTGGCTGAGTGCCTGTGTGTGTGTGTGTGTATGTGTGTGTGTATGTGTTGAATAATGAAAGAGGATCAATTGCTAGCCGGGCAGATTCCTGCGCTCACGTGGCACTCGATTGTCCCCCACAGGAGATGTTCACACAGCGCTGTGCCTCTTTGATTGTTATTGTTATGTATTTATTCACTGAGCAATTAAAAGTCCAGGACAGGACCTTTTTTTTTTGTCCACATTACATCCATAAGAAGAATTGTTTACATTCAACAAATTCAAGCAGAAATGGTGGGCTACAGGTTATTTAGGAGTAACAATCCTGAACATTTCTGTTCTGGAGAGTTGTGAAGATTTGTTGCTTCTCTTCGTTTTATTGTTGTTATTGTTTATTGAGAGTAAACTGAACATCTTTAATGTTTTGAACTGGCGGCCGGACATAACAATAAATCTGAAAATATCAGCCAGACTTAAGAAAACATTCTTTACTAGTTTGTGACATTTATAGGCCAAAAGTTTAACTGATGAAGATCAATTTTTAGAAACAAAGAGAATAAACTTTTTTTTTTTATCAATTAAAAATTAAAATTAAAAAAACAAACAAACTTGATACTAAAACTTTTCTTTTGAGAGTCTCTTGGAGAATTTAATCTAGACCTGTAACCTGTACACAAAGTCAGAATTATAGCACACACTTTTATTCTCCTGTGGTCACTCTGGGCTTCTTACTGGGAACACTGGACTATTTGTTCAGTTTGCAGTGGTGGCATTGTGTCTCTGACCTCCTCGCCATCGTTAGCCCCTTAGGTTGGTGATCTAGGAATGTGAGTTATGTCCTCTGGATCAACTAAACGTCAGCTAAAAGTTTAAAAATGCAGGAATGTCGGAGTCCGCCTGCCTGCTTTGCATCGTTGAGATGCTCATTGGTGGAGTTTACTGAAGAGTCATTGTGACCAGAGCCCTCTGTCTGTCTCCTCTGCTCTTCCTCCTCCAGACAAAAACTTTGAGGATGATGACTCGGGAGATGGCGGCCGCTCCTCGTCCTCTTCCAAAGGAGCCTCGCTATCTGGGAAGAAGACGGTGAGCATGGGTTCATTTCGACGCCCCGCCTCCAGCACCAAGTCTGCAGGTCAGAGTCCACACGGTCGTCTCACACGTCACTATGCACCTCTGAAGAAACAGCGCCATCATGGCTAGAAGTTGGAAGGACTCAAAAATGTCTTTGAAAAAATGAATGTTTTTGATAATATATTTAACATAAATTGGAATCTATCTATCTATCTATCTATCTATCTATCTATCTAGCTATCTATCCCAAGTGTTAACATTGAAAAAATAATGGGGCCTCCCTATGCTATACATATTGAACTATTTACATTTTTACTACCTCTTGTCCTCTACGCTCTGCTCCGTGTAAACAGCCTGCAGTTCAGCTGAAATTTCCTTGAATCTTTGTTGTGTGACTGTTGGTCTGAGTCAAGTCATTCATGGCTTCCCAGTTGCTCTGAGCAGCGGATAATTAAATTTAAATGCTTCATTTTTAGCAACATTTTAAATGAGACATGTAGAATAATGTGATTGTGATTAAATTTCACTCAGTAGTTGTTCTGAGCTTCATCATACTTGCAGTTAAATTAAACAATTTGCACAAGAAAAAACTGCACAGATGGCATGACATGAATGTGCAGGGAGAACAGAAAGCACTTATTCATTATATAAAACAAAATTCACTTTGTCATAGACTGGATATGACATAAAACGGAGGTTAAAGTTGTTTAAAACCCATTAATCTTTCTGCAAAATAAGATGCTTGGTAACCTACAGTTTCATCCATGAATTCATTTGAAATTAAGTTATGAAATGATGTTGAAGATTTCCCCCTCTCTGAATTGTATCTTGTATATAAAAGTACATATGTTTTAGGGAAACAAAAGATAAAAAATTGTAATAAGTGAAAGATTCTGTGGGATTTAAGCAACAACTAAAAAGGTCGAGCGGTTTCAAAGTGTCCTTGAGTAGGTTAGGTAGCTTTTTATCGGGGGTGTGGGTGTGTGATAAAGAGTGTATGTGAATTGGTGAATAAAAGGCAAATTGTAAAGCATTTATTTAAGAAATTGTGTGACCCTGGTGTTGTATGTAGGGAGGGATGGGTCTAGTGCTGGAGCTGTGGACGAAGAGGACTTCATCCAGGCCTTTGAGGACGTCCCCACAGTGCAGGTATTCCAGATGTTTAATAAAATGTTGCATTTTCAGCCTTGTGCTGTGTTTTTTGTGCTTCTCTTCTTGGCTTCCTCTCATCTATCCTCTCCTTCTTCATTCCTTTCCTGCTCTCCACCAGATCTACTCCAACAGGGAGGTAGAGGAGGCCATGACGAAGATCCGAGACGTGCTGTCAGACGATAAGAGGGACTGGGAGCTCAGAGTGGCAGCTGTAAGACCTCTCAGTCATCTCACTTTAAGGTGATCAGTTAGGTGAATATGTCTTGTTGTTGATCGCTGTTTCTTCTCTTTTTCGTGTTCCTCCAGCTAAAGAAGGTGCGTTCGCTGCTCCTGGCCGGCGCAGTGGAGTTTGATGGGTTTCCGCAGCAGCTGCGGCTCATGGAGGCGGCGTTCAAACTGTCCGCCAAGGACCTCCGCTCTCAGGTGGTCAGAGAGGCATGCCTCACTCTGAGGTAAGACAGTTTCCCTTTTAAATCTGCTGCAACACATACAGTAGGCTGAATATAAAAATTTGTGAACCAATCTTCATAAAAACATGTTTTTTACAAGCAAAAAGAGTGATTGCTTTAACTTGGAGTAGGATGGGGTAAACGAAGTAACACACGTTTAAAGGACAATTCCGGCGCAAAACGTGTACAGACAGTTTATTGAAAAGATAGATTATAAAGACAGTCGTTCCAGTATACAGGCGGCCGCCGTCTTCGGAGCTACTGTCTTAATAATCTATTTTTTTAATAAACTGTCTGTACACTTACAAAGTTCTCAATGCTTTGGTTAACATGTAGGGACCAAGTGTGGTGATATTTTGAGCCTTTTTAGTGGTATAAATAGCGATTTGTTTTTACTTTCCCTGTGCCCTGAATACTAGCATTGTAAGCTAATCAGCGGCCCCCGCTAGCTTGTTTCAAGCTACAAACACATTCGATTAGCATGAAATCATGTCCCAGAGAACGGCAGAGTGGGTACACATCTGTTATTAACCCCTAGGCTCGTTTTGGTTTAAGGAACCTTCATGTTCCTTTGCTTGTCGTTGTTCTGTATAACACAGTGTGCTTGTTGCTCATGTAGTTTAACCTGAGTGTCTACTCTGCTCTGCTCTCACCAGCCACCTGTCGTTGGTGCTGGGCAGTCGCTTCGACCACGCGGCAGAGGCCATCATGCCGACCCTCCTCAACCTGGTCCCCAACAGTGCCAAAGTCATGGCTACCTCGGGCATTGCCACCATCCGCCTCATCCTCAGAGTACGTGGCGGCTTTACTGAGATGATGTGGTAGATGGAGACTTTTTTTACAACAGGTTTTGACACCAGGTTCTTTTGTTTTGCAGCACACACACTACCCACGTCTCATCCCCATCATCACCAGCAACTGTACCTCCAAATCTGTGGCTGTCAGAAGGTGAGAGACACAGTAGTTAATTTTATTTTATTTTATTCAGATATTTTTATTTTTGCTGTTTATGTAATTTTAAGATGTATTTAAATGTTCTATTATGTTTGTATTTCATTTTATTACATGTTATATATTATTGGATTTATATACTCTATTATTTATTTTATTTATTTATTTTAAGAATATGTATTTTTTAGTAATGTTCTATTTTGCATACACTATTTACTTTTTTGCAATATTATTTAGGTATTTTATTGTATTTATTTATTTGTATTTTGAATTTTCTGTTTATCTAATTTTACATGTATTTTTTTTATTAATGCATTTTTATTTATTTATTTTATTTCAACATATCTATTTTAATTTTATGTTTACATGCCTTAATTTAATTTGATTATTTAGTTTTTGTTGTTGGTTCTCAGATGATATTTCTTTTTCAAGGCTTGAAAAGTCAGGGAAAGTTCTGAATTTAAATAAAATGTAGAAATGAATGGATGTCATGCTCCTGTATGGTCAGATCCCACTTAAACCGTTCTTCTTGTGTATTGCAGGCGCTGCTTCGAGTTCTTGGACCTGCTGCTGCAGGAGTGGCAGACGAGCTCTCTGGAGAGGTGAGAAAAGATTACACTGTACGTTATCTGAGTTCTGTCATCAACATTTCTCCATCAGTAATAATAACTCTATATAGCAGATATTTGTACAGTAAGTATAAAATGGTGGCTGAATGGTGGTGAATGGCTTAAAGTACCGCACGCTGCCTTGTCGGGAAATGTGACACCAGCCAGGTTGTGGTCAATCTCAGCACTTTCCATGGTGATGCCAGGGGGGGATCTCTGTCTGCCTCCAAAAAGCCCCATTGTGTTTCTGCATGGCCGCTTCCTGCCACTACCACCGCCGCCAGGGAGAAACCCGAGCTGAACCCCCACCCCAACAGTACCAGGGGAGCGCTCTGGTTCTCATCGATCTGTGTGTGTGTGTGTGTGTGTGTGTGTGTGTGTGTGTGTGTGTGTGTGTGTGTGTGTGTGTGTGTGTGTGTGTGTGTGTGTGTAAATATTGCCCAAGTACAAATACAGACTTTTATTTTCTAAAGAAAAGCCAAATCAGCCAACATGCAACTGCCTAGAAAGAATAAAGAAATGGAAGCACTGTTACAGAAATACAGTACAAAGAATTAGGGCTGGGTATTGAACGACAATATCTTTACGGCCTTTGGTATAATGTTTTTGTCCAAAAACTGTCAGATTTGTTATCTTGTTTATTAATTGTTTGATCTGATATTTTCCTGATTTATATAAAAATATTCTCAATTATTTGAAAAAGTTCTTGTTCAGCTGCTTGTCTCAGGTTTTTTTACTGACATGCTTTTCGTTATAAACCTTTGATGTTTTATTATTGTTTTTGCTCAGATTTTCCTCTTTGTTTCTCCCCCTTTTGTAGACATGGAGCAGTGTTGATGGAAACCATAAAGAAAGGTATCCATGATGCAGATGCAGAAGCTCGCTCTGTGGCAAGAAAGTAAGTGTCACATTTATGTTTTCTTACCGATGTAAAGTTCCTCTAATCACAGTTTGTTGCAGCTTGAGATTTGAGAAACACTGACCAAGAGAAGCATAACATTAACCTTGCTGTTGCAGGTGCTACTGGAGTTTTCACAGTCACTTCAGGCGGGAGGCAGAGCAGCTGTTCCAGGGCCTGGAGGCGTCCTATCAGAAAGCTCTGCAGGCTCACTTGAGGAGCGGAGACAGCCTGGTGTCGCTGCCCGCCTCAGATCGCTCCTCCTCCTCTTCCCAGGAGAGCCTCAAGTGAGACGCTTCCTCTTCTCTGATCCATCAATTAATTGATTAACTGGGAAACATAAGAAGGAATTGATTCCTCGCTTCCATCACACCTCCTTGTTTCTTAGATCCTCCCAAAGAAGGGTTAAAAGAGAGGAAGACGTGAGGATGGAGGAACAGTTTGGTGAAACTGTCCCGTTTTATGTGTAGAAATAACGGACACTTAAGGCACTTTGATTATGCCTGCTGTATATAGATTAATCGCTGGCGTCACGGACTGTGGCTGTATAGAAATGACACTGTTTGGCAGTTACAGGGCCGATTTCATCCGTCTTTTATGGCACGTAAAGAGGCAGAGGGAATGTTCACGGCATTCGCGTGAGTTTGATCGCAGGATCATTTGTGTTTTATCGCGTTACTCCCAGTTATATCTATAATTGGTTTGTGAAGGAATACATGTACATCAAGGCAGCAATGATGTAAAAACATCGTACGGCAATGCTGTTTCCACAGCTGCCCAGAGGAGCAACGATTGGAGGATAATTAGCTGAATGCAAAGCGTCTTTAGTAGATTATGACGTCTGACTTTTTTTGTGCAATTAATTAATAACAAATATCTAAAAAATATCATTCTTGCAAAGTAGTTTTTGTCCAGTTTGTCAACCATTATCATCGTGTTAACAACACATACACCAATCGTCATAAAATAATATTCAATGAGTTTCCTGTTTCGCTCCATCTCATCTCGTTGTGTCGGTGTTAATATATTGTCTCTGTCTGAGCTCGGATTTGATCTTTGGGCCTTTTACGTCACGTTAAGAAGCTCTTTGTTGATTATATTGTACTACATTATTCTGTAAGTGACACAGATGATGAACAATATGTTAATATTTTGTTACAAGCTGTTCTATGTTTATTCACAGTAGAAGAGAATATGCTTCCCTTCATATCTTTTTCTATTAGTGGAGGATATCACGTTATATTTCACATATTTTTTCATTAAAATTAACAGGTTTGTTTTGTTTTTTTGTTACATGCACAAAGGTTGGTTTAAGTATATTTATCTCTTTTGCTTTTTGTCTCCTCAGTCGACCGCTCTCTGTAAAAAACACCTTTGGAAGTGGGACAACAAGATGTGAGTCATTTTGTTTTTTTAATTCATTCACAGCATCAGGTAATCAGTGAAGCAAATGTTCAAAACATAGTTTTAGTGTCAGCTAAAGACTTTTAATGGTGGAAAAAGTTGACCTCATGTCAACTCAAAATAAGAAAACCGATATGCATCTCATCCTGCCTCCAGTGGCAGCACCTCTCTCTGGTGGAATACATGATTCTTCCATTTATCATTAATCAAGGCGAGGAACACACAGTTGTATCTCTTCATTGCTAAATATTTAAAAGTGAGTTCAGTGTGCGTTGGTGAATTAAAATCTAGCCGCATGCAGGTTAAGTGCACGTCATAACAGGAAGAAACTGAGCCATTAAACTGCTGTAACGTTGGATTATTTCAATCTTCTCCAGCCAAAGCTTCCCACACCAGGACGCCTGCTGCAGCCTCTTCTCCAGGCTCCCTCCAGCGCTCTCGCAGCGACGTGGACGTCAACGCGGCGGCCACCGCCACCGCCCGCACCAGGATGCCCGCCGTGTCCTCTGCCATGCAGTCGTCAGCTTCACCCTTCAGCTCGGCCTCAGCCCTCCCCCCTGGATCCTACGCTTCACTTGGTAAGACACGTTGCATTTTAAACATCGATGTCTTTGAAATCATGCGGGGCGATTTAACATCAAAACTACATTTTATTTATGCTTCATGCTACAAACAATATTGATAGCTGTTGCTAATATTGTGGAGCTGTTAGTATTTGCAGTGTTAGCAGGCACATTTAGCTTAAAGACACAAGTATGCATAAAGAAAGAGTCTCTACACATTCACTACTGTTTAATTCCGATACAACCAATCTCTTCAAAGATCATCTTCTAAACTAAATGATTGACAACAAAAGGTGTTCATGCAGACAATTACCAGCTTATATCTTTTATGTTTTATTCTGTAATGTTACTCTACCTGAACTATGAGTTTTAAAGCTGTTTACCTTAGTGTTAATTTTGTCACCTATTTTTAATTTAGTCTTAGTCTTAGTCTTGTGCCAAACATTTTTGTTAGTGAAGTTTTAGTCGACTAAAAGTCTCGCCATTTTGGTCAAGTTTTAGTCAAACCATTTCAGTCAAATAGTTATAAAAATAAATAAATTATATAAAGTTATATAAATATTGAGCCTCTTCCTTATTTCACCAGTAAACGACAAAAACAACCACTGCATTGGAAAAGGATATTTTACAATAAAATAAATGCAGCACGAAACTGGCGAGGCGTATTTCAAGTGAGCGCAACATATGTGTTGTTTTTCAGACAACGGCAGCTACAGACTGTCGTACGTCTCGTGTTGGAATCCTACACAGTGAAATAGAGACAAACCTTTACACCGTTTAGCTGTCAGCATTGTGACCCTTTTATATATGTCAATGATTGTAACCATGTTTAGCTACTCCAACTGCTAGCTAACGGTAGGCTAACGTTACCTGCTGCCAAGTGTAGTGTTAACTAGCGCCCCATGCAGCGATGTTTCGGTTGACTCTAACGTCCGTTTAGGAGCATCAGAGAGAAGCGCAGGCTATTCGGTCCGGTAGATAACGGTCGTTAGGGCACCTGTCGGTGCCGTAGCACCGGGTCTCGGTAACAGCTGAATATTCTATCTCATGATGAAAAAGTAGAGACGATTGTAGACGAAAATGAAGAGAGATTTTATCTTAGTTTTTATTTTATGCAAAACATTTTTGTCTCGTCTTTTTTCGTCAACAATAATGCATGTTAATTTAGTCTTAGTCAGCGTTTTTGGACATTGGCGCAGTCTCGTCATCGTCTCGTCTTAGTCATGGAAAAAAAGGTCGTTGACGAACATATTTAGTCTCGTCTCGTCTGACGAAATTAACACTAGTTTACCTGCAGCTCAGTGTTTATATCAATGTGTGAGATTCATGTAGCATGAAAAAATGTAGCACTCATGTGTAGATCTTTTAAAAATTTGTCGTACAAAGGGTGTGCACAATTATTTTCAACCAATTTTCTTCAAGATCCAACCAATGTCTTTAATTGTTTAATGTAGTCATGTTAAAACACCAAAACAAGCTCCAGATGCACTCAAGTACCATGAAAGAATTCCAAGCTGCAAAGATGGCCGATCTTATGACTGAAGTTGCCTTAAATTCACATTCAAATGTTGGACACAGAAGGACTCTTTCTCTGAACACAGACTATTTATGGATCTCTGTCAAATAATAAGAAATCAAATCAGATGACACACATAGTCGCAATCACATTTTCTGTATCCCAGCTGTTCCTTCTTTTGTCAAGCATATCTAAAGCTTAACCTCTTGACCCTGATCCTTGTTGTGTCTATCCCGGGCTCCACCTGTCAGACGGCTCGTGGTCTGTTAACGCAGACGGTAAGCTGTGTGCTGTGTGTCTCCATATGTGGGCACGGGAATGATGCTCCTCCATGCCTCCTTGGTGTGTTGTTTTGCTCCCAATCAGTCCTGTAATGGTGGTCGTCTGTGATGGAACTGTCAATGCATGGACTGTCTATGCATGGTGTACTGTTTGTCCTACACTTGGATCAATCTACAGTATGCAATAGAGAGGCAAAGTCCCTCCCTTTCCGGTGGACCACCATGGGACCTTATTTCGGAAAAAATATGTACGGTAGTAAACGGGGAAAGACTAATAACTATTTGATCCCGTTTGAATTGAGCCATGAAATACACATATGATGTTTATTAATTTAAAAGATCATTTTGCAAGTCAAGAAAGTCTCCGTTAGTGAAAATACGTCATTAGAAAGACTCCTTAGCCCATAGTCTCTATGTGACGTCTCTCTGAAGATAGCTAGGTTTGTTATGAAGCAAAACTGCGTAATGAGTCGTAGGATCAAATGACTTGTTTTTCATTTTTCATGAAAACCACCACTCCCTGTCTCGTATCTTCTGTCATGTTTCCCTCCTTGTGATCTCAAATGTAATTTCTCTCTGCATGACAGAAGTGTAGAAAACTTACAAACCGAAGCAGTCGTCATATTGAGAGATGTTTTAACTTTGATGTGAGTACAAAGTTTTAGTTTTCTGTTTTCTGCGTCTCCAGGTCGAGTACGAACCAGAAGAACGAGTTCAGGAAACGGTCCGTCTGTGACAGACAGCCGGGGAAGAAGCCGAGGGAAAGTCGTCTCGCAGTCTCAACGTGAGTCTTCTGATTGTGATGTTATCCTCCCGTTTGTGATAAATGGCATCAGAGGAATTCAAACTTTAACCCAGATAGATAGATGGATAGATAGATGGATGGATAGATGGATAGATGGATAGATGGATAGATAGATGGATGGATGGATGGATAGATAGATAGATAGATAGATGCGTACTTTTCGTAATAAATGTCTGAGCATAACCATGCCCAATACCAGGAAAATTAACAAAAAATGTAAATGACAATATTTTGAATTTGGTTTGAAATTAATTACTAATATATATATTATTATATAATATTAGATACTTACTATAATGAGCATAACATCCAAAATTACATAGTTGGAAGGCTATTGTGGATTTGGGTTTCCAGTGGCTTTAACACCAAACTAAACTGCAACACTGAGACGTTTCAGGATTGGATGACAATTAACTCAATTTTCACTAAAATACTTTCAGCCGGCAGCAGGTCAGGTTCTCCCGGCCGCCTGCTAAGCTCCACCTACGGCAGGATCCCGAGGCCGACCATGGGCACCGCCCTCGCCACCACCAACAGCACTTCCACCGGCCTGAGCGACAAGAGCCGGCCCCGAGGTCACCGCAGCCAGGGCTGCAGCCGAGAGACCAGCCCCACCAGATCAGGAACGGGTAAGGAAGGATTTTAACCACAGAGCTGATAATAATAATAATAATAATAATAATAATAATAATAATAATATATTAGTCAAAAATTCAGATTTAAGCAAAGATCTGTAATACTGGAAATCACAAAATGTTTGAAAGAAGACTGCAGCAGAAACATATGAACCAAAGTCAGTAAAATGTTGATTATTTGGAAGCTTTGTTGAAGTTGAAGCGCTTGAAGGAATTAAAGCTGCAGTTTAAGATGTTTAAGACATTTAAAATCTGAAACTTAATCACTGAAAGCCAAAGTAGTATGCTATAAAATATCTTCAGTTTTGACTATTTTATGCCAAAATATAACATATTTAGCATTTCCCCTAATTCTTGTGTGGGTGAACGAGCCCCTGAAACAGCATTAAGACCATAACTGTACACTAAACGTCAATTTAAAACCAGAATATTTACATTTTGTTAGGCTTGTTATAACATTTACTCGACACAGTATAGAACTACGGTTGGTAGGTTATTTTTATATAGACCATTTTTTTAATAATCCCCAAATGTAGTCATGAAATTGAATTTTGAACAGAGATTTTCAGATCGGAAACTTCATATGGACTGTAGCATTGCTGTAAATACAATCTGATGAAGAGCTTGTAAAGGTGAACTAAGAGTTGCAGGTTGCAGGGAATCTTTGGATCAAAATACCTCAGAAGTGAGATGTACGTTTCATTGTTCTGAGGTCGACGTGCACAGATTTGCATGCTCACCCCACAAGACAACAAGATTCCTGTTCCTTCTCCTCCCACTAACACTTTACCTGCAGCATCCCTAAGTCGTCTTCTCCCTTCTCTCCTGCCCAACTAACTTTCTCTGCAGAGCTTCAGGTGTGTCAGTGTCTGGCTGTTTGTGCTACAAGCTAAACTCTCCCCTTGCGCTGCTGTCTGTCTGTCTGTCTGTCTGTTTCTCTACCGTGCTCCTCTAGCCCGGAGCCGAATCCCCCGACCAAGCATGAGTCAGGGCTGCAGCCGCGAAACCAGTCGCGAGAGCAGCCGCGACACCAGCCCCGCCAGGGGTTTCTCCCCCCTGGGTGAGTACTGAAAACCCCCCAAAACCTCCACACCAGAGCTTGTACAGGGGAGTAGAAAACTACTCCTGTAACGTTTGGGAAGTGCACAGAATGGCTCAAAAGAAGACAGGAGTAGTGTTAGCTTTCTGTTTGACAGTTTAGTAAAAAATCTGTAGGAGCCAAACAAACCTCACTTCCCTTCTCACTCTGCACATCTGTCTGTCTAGATAACTGTTTTTCCTGCCTGAGTCTTTGCATGCTCTGTGTCGAATGAATTTACGATTATTTTCATTGGATTAATCTGTGGATTCTTTTCTGGATTAATGCATTAGTTGTTTGGTCTATAAAAATGTCAGAAAATGTGGATCAGTGTTTTCCAAAGCCCAAGATGACATCCTGAAATGTATTCCGTTTACTGTCACAGAGGAGTGAAGAAATTAGAAAATATTCAGCTGCAATCAGAGAAGTTTTACTTTTCATAAAAAATTACTCAAACTCTGCAGCTCTACTCTTAATCTTCTGATTAAGTATGTGCAAACCTGTAAAGAGCTCCTGTAGATATAGGTGTTATTGCTGAGGTTGTCTTTTACTTTGTCAGGTGTCTGTTCATCTGTATTTCTGTAACAATAGTCGTCTCCTCTAACTTCCTCCTCCAGTGACTCGACGTCACTCCCGTTCAACCAGCGCCCTGTCCTCTGCAGAGTGCTACTCAGGTGACCAGTGAGGTCCTCTCAGGAAGCAGGTTCACTCAGTCTGCCAGATAAAATAAAGACACATTTTCCGCAAAGATTTCTGTATCTGTATTTACATCCTTCTATTCTGTATTCATTTATCTGGCTGACTGAGTCGTCCTGCTTAGTGAAGCCTCTCCTTGCATGGCCGAAGTTCACCTCTCGCCTCAGTCTCTAGTGGACGGAGAGTGTGAAATAATCATCAGCCAAATGCAGAAGTTTTTATTTTGCAGCTTCATTTTAAAGCAATATGACAGAGTTTTGACATTTTCATCAAGCAATGCTGATTCACTCTTTTTGTACTTTCATGGTATGTTTTGCATTTTGTATTTATTTTTTGTTGCTGGTTGCTTCGATATGTTGCATTGTTATTACCCAACTCCTTTTTGCAGCTTCCTTTGCTATTAGCTTTGAATTGGGTCTGGTACAAGTTTGGTTGCCTTCTCCTGAAATTAATGAGACATTTGAGAAATTGTCCAAATCTTATTTAATGTATTTTGGAATTATGCTGTATGATCGAACAAATCCCAACATAAACAATGAAGTTAGTAAATCCATTTTACGCAACTGAACTTGTCCCAGAATCCACAAAGCACAGGACCGAGACACTCCTCACTCCTGGGTCAGGTTTTCTGGTTTTCTTTATCTGACATTTATACAATGGATACAAGGAGATACTTTTATTTGAAAGTGAGGAGTGAATTGTAGTCCCTTATTATTTTTCTAAGTGGCTGTTGCCAAACAGACACTCCTCCTGACCTGCTGATGTTTGATCTTTTCTTTTTCAGACCGGCTATCTCATCAGGCTCGGATCTCGGCATCCGTCAACGCCATGAAAATCCTCAACACAGGCACCGACGTCGAGGCTGCTGTCGCTGACGCTCTGGTAAGAACGCCAGTGGGAAAATGTGTGTTTTATAGCCCTTATGCAAATAAAGCTATACACCTACCATATCTTTATAAGACATAATCTTCTAGAGCTGTCTAGAAGAAAAAACTCTTAGTAAACTAACACTGAAATTATTCTGCCGACTAATCAATTAGTTGATTTAATCTACAGATCTGTAAAACTAAGTTCCATCCTAAAGAATCATACAAAAGCACCACTTTAAATCTTGTGTTAACCAGAGATGTGCATAGAAGTTTCTAGGAAATAAGTTATTCAGTATGAAAAAAAAACATAAAAAATGACTTATCAACTAAGGAAATCTCAGTCGACTAAGACCAAAACGACCAATTAGTTGGTTAATTGAGAAGGAGGGGGCATCCCCATAACCTTTACATTCAACTTAAAATAAATAAACTTTAAATGTAAATTAGGGCTGCAAATAACGGTTATTTTTTATTGTCGATTAATCTGTTGATTATTTTCTGGATGAATTAATTTGTTGTTTGGTCTCTAAAATGTCTGAAAATGGTGACAAATATGGATCAGTGTTTCCCAAAAAGCCCAAGATGACGTCCTCAAATGTCTTGTTTTATCCACAACTCAAAGATATTCAGTTTACTGTCACAGAGGAGAGAAGAAACTAGAACATATTCACATTTAACAAGCTGACATCACACAAGTTTGACTTTTTATAATAGAAAAGTGACTCAAACCGATTATTCGATTATCAAAACAGTTGTCGATTAATTTAATTGTTGACAGCTAATCTTTGCAGCTCTAATTCAATTATTTTTTGTAAAAATAACAAAGTGGCTTGAAGATAAATGAATGACGTGTTGATGTTGTTAGAGTTTGTACAATCCTGCAGTAATTCCCTCTCTCCTCTTTCTTCTTGGACTTTGTAAATTCCAGCTCTTAGGAGACTCGAGGAGTAAGGTACACATACATCTTGTCTGACCGTGTTGAACCTTTTTGTCAGTGCATGCAGAACATGAGCATTAAACACAGACTTTTACATTCTGAACATGGAAAAGAGAGCAGGTTGGGATGCAGTGCTCTGTGACCCGAAGATATCAGCTGTTGCAGAATTCCAGCCATTGATTTTCCTTCTCTGTCTAATCACAACAACTGCTTTTTTCTTTATAACATTAACCCTGAAGTGAGAGATGAAGAAAGTCCAACCAGCATGAAATAACCTTGCCTGTCTGACATCATCAGAAACCTGCATGTCTCTGTCTCTGTAGCTGCATGGTATTGTAGATCTTCTCAAAGCGGTAGATCTAGATCTAAAGGCAGATAGAGAGAGCACGCTGCCGTTACCTTTTCAGTGCTGTTTGTAAACCCCAACGTCTTCTCTTCTTCCACTCAGCGGAGGCCGGTGAGGCGGCGCTTCGAGTCGCCGGGAATGTACTCGGACGACGACGCCAACAGCGACGCCTCCAGTGCTTGCTCCGAGCGCTCGTACAGCTCACGCAACGGCGGCGTGGCGCCGCACTACCTGCGTCAGACGGAGGACGTGGCCGAGGTGCTGAACCACTGCGCCAGCGCCAACTGGTCTGAGAGGAAGGAGGGCCTGCTGGGACTGCAGAACCTGCTCAAGAGCCAGAGGATGCTCAGGTGGGTGTCAGGAGCTGGCTGTGTGTTGCATCTCTCTGTTTTGTGCTTGTTGCAAATGATTATTTTGGGGTGTTGGAAGTTTGATTCACTTCAAGCATTGTTTGAGAACTTCATGAGAGAAGAGTTGTGTTTTGTGTTGCTTGTGACCAAAACTAAGAACTTAAACAGATTTCAGAGTCAGTTTTGGTGACATATACGATATTTGCTCCACATTTCTTTAACTTTCACTGTCCTGCATCCCAGTTTTTTTCTATAAAATGTGTGTTCTATTGTATTTGTAATGTTGAAAGTAGTTAAAAAGTAGCTGATGGGAGACTTTTAGTTAAAGTTTTGTTAAAGTCTTAAAACCTATTTTGGAAATGTAAATGTAAAGAAATTACTGTGTATGAATACTTTGTTTTAAACTCTATATGTATTTTAATTTTTAAGTTTATACCTCACAACCATGACTGATAAATAGTTTAGACTCCAATTAGAAAGCAGCTGATCCACTTTTTAATCATGAGGATAAGACGAAAATGGGGCTCAAACTAAGACAGAAAACCCTTGAATATCTTTGTGTCAACCCTTTGTGTCATGAAAATGGTATATTATAAAGTATGCTAATTGTAGCAGATACAGAAATATGTTTGACCTTTCAATTTGTGACTTATAAGTGTGTCACAAAGATCTTCAACTGGTGTCCAAACTGAAATAGATTGACATTAAATTATAAATGTACTGTTATTTTCTCTGTCAGTCGCGTGGAGCTGAAGAGGCTTTGTGAGATCTTCACCAGGATGTTTGCAGATCCTCACAGCAAGGTGAGAGCCGGCTGGGCTTCTGTAACACACAGCATGTTTCGCACAGCACTGCACCACCAGGCTGCTTTGTAGTCATTTTGCATCTCTTTTTAGTGGTTTTGTGTATCTTTTGAAGTAATTTTTTAGTGTCTTTGTAGTTTTTTGAGTCTAGTAATTTTTGCGTGTCATTGTAGTCATTTTGCGGCTCTTTGTGGTCTATTACGTCTCATTGTAGTCATTTTGAGTGTCTTCAGCAATTTTTGCGTGCAATTTGTCATCTTTTTCTAGTTTTTTTGCATCCCACCCTGGTTTGTATGTGTCTCTTTAAGGGACATTTTGCGTTTTGAAGGCCAGGGGGCCCCTGACACTCTGGGCCTCTGGGCCAGTGCCCGTTCGTCCCATTAAGTAATCATCTATGCCTACAGAGCTGGTGGTCAAAGTAAAATGTTGGCTTGATTTATTTGACTGAATTCACTACTCACATGTCAGAACTAACTGCAGGACAAACTAACACAGTGTGTTTTTTTGTTGCATGCCTCCTCGCTGCTGTGGACTCTAACAAACACCAGAGAGTAAGTGTTTACTCACCTTACTCACCACAGCCAACTGTCCTGTCAGATTTCAGCAGCACTGTGTGTTTACTCACCTGACACAAACAATCACTGCGAAGAATCTGACTTCCTTCCTCTTCTTCCTCCTCTCTCAGGTCTTTAGTATGTTCCTGGAGACTCTGGTGGACTTCATCACGCTGCACAGGGACGACCTGCAGGACTGGCTCTTTGTCCTGCTCACTCAGCTGCTGAAGAAGATGGGGGCCGACCTGCTGGGCTCCGTCCAGGCCAAAGTCCAGAAAGCCCTGGACGTCACCAGGTTGGCAGCTGGGCTTCAATCTTTGCTTCTAAAAATGCATTTTTAGTCACTGGCCATTCAAAAAGTCTTACTAAAAAAAAAAAGGAATGTCTTGCTTTTGTTTTTTATGATGCTGTATTTATCATTTCTGTGCTAACATTTGCACACTTCTTTCCAAATAAACACGCTTTGAAATATATAAAATATTTTTTATAAAAGTACAGAAAGGTTAGAATACTACAAAGAATAATATCGGGACCATTGTCGAACTTTAAGATGGGAAACAGTTCTTTAGTTTGAAAGAAGATGTTTTTAATACCTCCTAAAACACTGACGTGAAACATCTGGTCTACATGATTACTAAAACATCTGATAACATCTATGGTTTTAATATCGAAAGGCTCAAAGGAATTTTAGGAAGGCAGGCTGTTACGGCTTTGAACAGGTCAAATCCGGTAGTAGGACGCCTTAAATTCCTTTTCAGCTCGCTGTCTTGTTGGCTGACTCCATGTACCGGGTTTATGGGGTTGATTGAAGCACCGTGGCTTGATATCAGAGGCTGCAAGAAAGAAAAAAGACTGAGCACAACTTTAGTGTGTCAAAAATGTTGCATGTTCGAAAACTTACAAAATACCAATCAAAGGTTGAAAAGTCTTCAGTTAAATTATTCAAAATGAAGCCCAGATAACAAAAACTAGAACTATAATATAAATTTTTCCTCTCCATGTCCTCCCAATAATGTTTAAATGTAGCTCCTGGCAGGGTTGGATGAGTTGGAGGAGTTATTAAAAAGTAAAGCTGATGCAGTGGAAGTTTTCAATGCTGCATTTCCTTGTTTCCCTGTTTCCCTGCAGAGATTCCTTCTCATACGAACAGCAGTTCAACATCCTGATGCGTTTCATCGTGGATCAGACGCAGACGCCCAACCTGAAGGTGAAGGTGGCCATCCTGCGCTACATCGAGGCGCTCGCCCGTCAGATGGACCCGGGCGACTTCGTCAACTCCAGCGAGACCCGCCTCGCTGTCTCTCGCATTATCACCTGGACGACCGAGCCCAAGAGCTCTGACGTCCGCAAGGTAGGAGGGCGGGGCGGTGTGGAGTCTCATTGCCACCTCTCATCTTCTCTCACAACTTTTCAATTTTTTTTCTTTATTTGTACGTTTATTTGTTTAATTTTTTTTTTCTTTTCACGTCTTGATTTTATTTGTTTTTTCCAATCGCCATTTCTCATCCACCGCACCCCCAGACCCTTCATAGCTGGGCAGGGGAGGATTTCTCAGGCCGACCCAGCACCGTGGCCTCTCTGCCTGGAGAGGGCAACCTGGAGGAGAGGTGCAAGCAGGTAGACTCTCCATCAAACAGCATGAGCAGAGGGAATAACCTCCTCTAACTGTCAGAAACACCGAGGGAGCAGCTGGGTGTCTGCTCACTCATGTTCTCATTGAGTGGTGGGAGGCTTTTCAACACTAACTGCTCTTAAATCAAGTTTCAGAATTATGTTAGGGTTCTGTTTCATGGCTGGTAAAATCGGGAAAATGGGTCGTAGATGTTTCAGCGGACTTCAAAATGTATCTTCAGTAGGTGCATGAGCTGCTGGTGGGCTTTGGTCTGTGCAGTTTTAACTCCCAACTGTGACCAACTGAACTAAACATAACAAACATGATGTTTCCAGCAAGTTGTGCATGAATTTGTGCAGTTTGCTTTTAACTTTGATACATGCGAGTTATCTTGAAGAAGACTTGAAGGGGAAACCATTCGTTTCGGGCTTTTGCTTAACTTTCTTGATTTGAACCGACATGCTGCACGCTCATTGCAACAAATGTGCTTCTTAACATTTAACTTAACATGTGATTTACTCTGTTTACTTTCAATCTAAGGAACTTTCACTTGTTCCCTTTGTCTTGTTTCGCTAATTTTATAAAAATGTGTCAATATTTTGAAACCGTTAGAATTTGCTGAGGATTTCTTTTCTCTCGGGAAGGTTTTACTGTCATTGGACAAACTCGCTGGCACTTTTAACTAATCTAAGATAAGTAATCTAACATAAGTAATCTTAAATTAAAATGTATAGATAAAATAGAGTAATTGAATGCAAAAGATTAATAAATATATATTTAAAAAATCTATATCAATACATTATATATACAGAAATAAATGAACAAATAAATGCGAAAATAATTAAATAAAAATATTTTACATTGTGCTATTTTTCTTTATATTCCCACATTTATTTATTCTTTTGTTTATTTCTCTTTATATTTCAAAATTTTCTTATTCTTTTACAGATGTATTTTTTTGTTATGGCACACCTATGACTCCATAGTGTGTAGTTGTCATGCTTCAGTGGCAAAAACTCTGCAATAAACTTTTTACTAACACCTCAAACAGCTCATGGCAACAGCGGTGAGACAAAGTTATTTAAAATTGCGCGTGTGTGTGTGTGTGTGTGTGTGTGTGTGTGTGTGTGTGTGTGTGTGTGTGTGTGTGTGTGTGTGTGGTAGGCGGCCCAGGTGGTGCTAATTGCCCTGTTTGAGCTGAACACGCCGGAGTTTACCATGCTGCTCGGCGCTTTGCCCAAAACCTTCCAAGACGGGACCACCAAACTGCTGCACAACCACCTGAGGAATGCCAGCGCTAACAGTGGCATCAGCATGGTAACACACACACAAAATGTAGTGAAATATAAAGATTTGAATCTGAAAATCTAAACAGAACATCCACCTGAGTAATTTTAGTTCAGTCACCAACCAAACTCTATTTAAGATAATCTCTAAATTTCACTTTTTATTATTTATTTAACTGATCAAATACAGTACAGGCCAAAAGTTTGGACACACCTTCTCATTCAATGTGTTTCTTTATTTTCATGACTATTTACATTGTAGATTCTCACTGAAGGCATCAAAACTATGAATGAACACATATGGAATTATGTACTTAACAAAAAAAGTGTGAAATAACTGAAAACATGTCTTATATTTTAGATTCTTCAAAGTAGCCACCCTTTGCTTTTTTTATTAATAAGGGAAATAATTCCACTAATGAACCCTGACAAAGCACACCTGTGAAGTGAAAACCATTTCAGGTGACTACCTCATGAAGCTCATTGAGAGAACACCAAGGGTTTGCAGAGTTATCAAAAAAAGCAAAGGGTGGTTACTTGTGTTCATTCATAGTTTTGATGCCTTCAGTGAGAATCTACAATGTAAATAGTCATGAAAATAAAGAAACACATTGAATGAGAAGGTGTGTCCAAACTTTTGGCCTGTACTGTATATTTTCTGTACTTTTTACCTTCTACTCTGACAAAATAATCTTAATTCAGGGTCTGCTTACTGACAATTTCCACTCACATTTAATCTACAAATATCAGTAAATAGAATAAACACATTCTACTCACATTTCAAGATGTTTTTTGGCAGTGTTTCTAAAGCCAGTTGTGTGATTTGCAGGTGTCTCCCAGTAACTCGGCAGGCCGGACGCCTCCGCGGCCGCCCAGCAGTCGCAGCAGCCCGCTGACCTCGCCCACCAACTGCTCCCATGGGGGTCTTTCTCCCAGGTACGGCACAGAAACACTCCCACTGCACAACTGCACCTCGAACCCACAGTCACACTCCTCACCATGATGTGATTTAAAGATGTTCAAATACATTTAATTCTCCATATCAGAACTTACCCTCATTACAGTCAATATAGTTTGCACCTGTTTTATATTGATATCCGATGATTAGAAGGTCATTCAGTTACAAAATATCAGATTTATCAGACTCAGCTGGAGTAGTGCTGAACCAAAGTGAAGATGTGATCAAATTTAACTTAATATTTACTTAAATTGAGCAAAATAATTCAACATTTTAATGAGATATTTTGAATTATTTTGCTCCAAATGTTTTGCAGCTTTCTCATCACTGTTCCTGACTCAGCACTGATTAGATTACATGTCAGATTCTCGCAGATACATATCAATATCTGAGATCAGTCAGCACTTCATGCTTTTATTTAAAATTATATCCGGCGTGAAAAATCTGTGGATCATCTTTAGTCAGGATCAAACCATTTTGATAGGACATTTTTAAGTGTTAGTTTTTAGTGTGACACCACGGTGGAAGAAACAAAAGCACATTTCTCTATCTTTAGAAACTCATAACATGTGTAGACTTGCTCTAGACTCAAGCATGTGATGCTTCACCCTTAAATGATTTCCTGCTAATAACATTTTTGTAGTTACAATACATCAAAGGTTGAGCAGCATGATACTGGTGCCAGTTCTCAACACGGACTGAGAACTGAGCTTCTCCTTATTTTCTCACATCTCTATCTTTTCTCTGAGCTGCTCTCCTCCTCCTCCTCCTCCTCCCTTTCCCTCTTCTGCTCTTCCTCCCCGACTGGTTGCAGTCGGCTGTGGGGCTGGAGCGCAGACGGGCTCTCAAAGCTCCCTCCTCCACCCTTCCCCTCCCCTCTTCCTCCACCCACTGCCCACTCCTCCGTGAAGGCAGTGCGGCGAGCTTACTCACCCAGGTAACCCCCACCCCCTCTTTTTCTCCTCCCTGTTATGGGGTTTCACAGTAGAGCTGCGTAATGATAGATAAAAAAATATTTATAAATATACTTTCACAAAGTGCACAATGTTCTCTTTCCCCTATTGACTTTTTTCAAATAACTTCAAAAGGGGCTCTACAATTAGGAAAGAAACCAATCCATATCAGTTCTTTGTCCTCTTGATGCTTTTTTGCACTGTGAAACCTCTAAAAACTCACAGACCGTCTCATCTGTCGTCACCTCTGCAGAAATTTGTGCCTCCATCTGCTCAAATTGTCCTTCACTGTCCATTCGTTTGCTTCTCATTTCTAACTAAAAGTTCCCAGGTGAGAAAATGTGCAATCAGTGTCTCTGTGCACGACTCACCCCGTTTGTCTCTACCTGCGTCAGTTTGTCAACATGCACGGCTATGCACGTGCACTGCACTGAGCTACATCATGGTTCACAGAAAAAGTGGACTGCAGGCTCCAACTGTGACTCTATGGTGCTGCTTGTTTCCTAGTCATGGACACAATGTGTTGTGGTGCATGAAAATACCTTTGAAGCACTTCTGCTTTGTTCTTGCACTCACGTTTGGAACGTTGGGATCAAGAAGTTAAAGTTGAGACAAGAAATAAAAAAGAATGAAAT
This sequence comes from Perca fluviatilis, assembly GCF_010015445.1. Lineage (NCBI taxonomy): Eukaryota > Metazoa > Chordata > Actinopteri > Perciformes > Percidae > Perca > Perca fluviatilis. The sequence goes on along the minus strand of NC_053135.1, from coordinate 2,059,070 downwards.
GTACACACGAATATCTGTTACCCCTTTTCGACCAAGGCATTTCGAGGGCTAGTTCGGAGCTGCTGCCTAATCTCGAACCAGTTCTTTGGCTGTCAAAACACAAAGGTTCTTGGCCAGGGAAACTGATTCCATAGTGGCACCAACCCTTAGCTGATCTTGAACCAAATACTGCTGACATCAGGGGCTGGGGGTGGGATTATCATGACCAACAAGACCAAACAAAAACATTGTGACCGCCATTTTTAAAAACGTAGAGCTTCATTATGGACGCAAAATCAAAGCCATTGTCTGTGGAGGAGAAAAACTAGTGTCCTAGCAGTATGTTCCTCAACAGAAGTTCAAAACAAACTTAAGGGAGCTTCGAGGAAAAGCCGGTGTTTGAGCCAATACAGTGGGAGATGGCTGCCGCAGGGTACAACAGAACCGTTGTGCAGAAAGTGAAAAAGGAATACAGGGACCAAAAAAGGATTAAAAGCAGCTGCAAACCAGCAACAGCCCAGCACTAGAAGTAGGTTTGCCTTGGTCAAAAAGGGGTAAGGATTCAGTTTTGTCCATGTCTTGGTAAGTGTCCTTGTTCATTATTCACAAGCTTTAAACAGAAGCAGTGCTTTTCCACGACCATCGACCATTAGCTCAGGTGGTCTTAGATCACTACATTAAAGCATCTATGGTTCTTCATATCAGGCTTGTTAGGTTAAGTCCTTTGGAGAACTCCAACTTTCTCAAATCTCCTAGATAGGTTTTCTTCCAAAATAATCTTTTCAAGCATCAAAGTCACACATAATTACATTCTGTTTCCCTCAGAGCGCAAACAATCCCCTGATGATGAAACCTTTTGTAGCAGAACCAGCTCTCATGTGATAGTTTTCTTTCTAACAAGCCCGTCTCTCCCACGCTGCAGCATGCTGGAGTACGACAGTGAAAACCTGAACTCAGAGGAGATCTACAGCTCTCTCCGCGGCGTCACCGAGGCCATCCAGAACTTCAGCTTCCGCAGCCAAGAGGACCTGATGGAGCCACTGAGGCGAGACGGCAAGAGGGACGGCATGGTGAGGAGAAAGATGTCGCTTAGTTTATGAACACAAAAAACTACAAGAGACTTCTATAATTAGCGGAGGGTTCCAACCAATGTTTATTTTCACGGACAATTTATTTCCTTGACTTATTAATTACTTGTTTAGTCTACAAAATAGCCAGAAAATGGTTTAATCTGTAAAGTTTCCCACCATTCAGTGTCTCTTCTGTGCAACCAAACACATAAAGAACTGATGCTATAAGTAGAGTCATATGTCACTTTTATATATTTTATGATTTACCTGTCCTGCTCATTCAAACTGAGGTTTGAGTCCCGTTTGAAAATAAAAGTAAGTTTATTACGCGAGTTTAGCGTCATGCGTCATTTAGGAGGTGAAGTAACATCTGATTTTAACTAGGGGTGGGAATCACCGGAGGCCTCACGATACGATATCATCACGATACTTATGTCACGATACGATATTATTGCGATTTTAAACATTAAGCAATATTCTGCAATATATTGCAATGTATTACCTTTTTTCCAACTTCAAATTCTTCCCAACTTCAAATGATGTCCCCAAAGGAAAATTTTGTCAACATTTGTTTTATCTAAAAAGATAAATTTCTCTGTCTGTTCATCTCACTTCAATTTTATTACTGCAAAATGGGATTGTCAAGCAGACAAACTGACCAAAACATATAACATAAAAGATCGATACTTGGCGTCTGTGTATCGATACAGTATTGCCACGAAAAATATTGCGATACTATGCTGTATCAATTTTTTTCCCCCACCCCTAATTTTAACCCAAACCACCACCTTTTTCTAAACTGAAGTAAGTAGTTTTGGTGTCTAAACCTAACCAAACTGACCGTTTTCACAAGGTTAACGGCATGTTTAAAACCGCAACCGTTACGTTCTCTGGTTTAGATATAAGATTGTATTTCCTGCCACCACTAGAGGCGCTAATTTATGAAACCCTTACATGGGTCGGTCAGAGTGTAGGAATAAATTTCCTATATTGTCGTATGTTTTTGGAGGACTTGTTGCAAGTGAACTTTGTGTTGTGATGTTGTCGTTGTTCAGTCCGGAGTCGGGGCGTCCTCAGAGCTCGGCGGTGAGGTGGTGGGGGGAGGACGTACAGCCCTGGACAACAAGACGTCTCTGCTGAATACGCCTTCGCCGCGCTCCTTTGCCGGCCCGCGCTTCAGAGACTACAACCCGTACAACTACACGGACAGCATCAGCACACTGGACAAAGCTTCCCTGAAGGAGGCGCTGTTTGAGGACGCCGTTGAGCAGCTGCGAGACGGTGAGACCACAGTCACATCTGGTTAGAAAGTAGCTGAAAAGTTTATGATTTCGTTGGTGTTTAGTTTGTCATGTTGTGTCTTCAAACGGAAATGTTTTCTTTGCAGGCAGCAGACAAGAATGTGTGGAAAACAAGATCGTGAACCCCAAAAGCTTCCCTGGTAAAGACATGTTGTATTACTGAGTCCTTTTCTACAACATGCTCAGAAGAAAACAAACTTTTTAGAGTCAGAGAAAGTCTCCTCTTGTCCCATAGACTGACCAAAAGATAAACAAGTACAGATTTATAAAGTTTTTCTTGAGGAGCTTTGAAATACCAAAAAGTCCACACAGCAAATTAACGACTTCATTTCTACGTCTGTTTATCTTTTGGATGATTTAAATCTGAGCTTCAGACGTTTACCAGCATCACACACACTCACTGAAGCACTTGATAAATGTTTTTGTTAAATTATGACCAAAGTAACACACAATATATTTAATTCTCCTCCTGCAGCCGTCCCCGCTGAGCAGCTACAGCTGGTCGGGGAACTGCTGAAGGAGCTCTCCCAGGGCCAGGCAGGGGAGCGGGGGCCCGAGGACCGACGGGGGACTCTGCTGGAGCTGTTGAAAGTGGCCCGAGAGGACAGCCTGGTGGTGTGGGAGGAACACTTTAAGACGATGCTGCTGCTACTGCTCGAGACGCTGGGAGACAAAGATGTAAGGACTATCCTCTATAAAATACTTTGTGACCTTCACACTTTCTGTAAGTCACTTTGAACTGACTCTTCTCTCCCAGCACACGATCCGGGCGCTGGCCCTGCGGGTCCTGAAGGAGATCCTGAGGAATCAGCCGGCCCGCTTTAAGAACTACGCTGAGCTTACCGTCATGAAGACGCTGGAGGCTCATAAAGACTCCCACAAGGAGGTGAGGAGCCTTTTTTAGGTCTGGTTAAGCGAGTCATAGTTTTAAAAGGATGCTGTGATTTAGGGTTCACTTAGTCTCGTATTGCCAGACCTTACTCCATAGTGCTGTGGAGTAAGTCTGGCTACACCACAAATACATTCTGGGATAGGAGAAATAAATGCTCTGGTTAGTTTGCATTTCTTTAAACCAATCACAATCGTCTCGGGCGGCACTAAGCTCCTGACGTGGTAGCTCTACAGAATAGTCTTGGGAAGGAACTTATAAAATCTTTATAATCATTCCCCGAAAGAACCAAGCAGGCCTGCCTTGTTGCACTATCCAAACTTTCTTCAAAACTTGACATTTTCAGCATGTAGCTTATTAGCTCTAAGTTTTCGTAGAGATTTTGGGAACGGCAAAATACAGAGAGCGGAAGGTGAGAGCCGGATGTCCGGCTTTATCATGGAAATGTACTCCGTTGCTCCAGACTAGGGTTCACTTATGCCCTACATTATGCAGGTGGTGCGTGCGGCAGAGGAGGCGGCCTCCACACTGGCGACCTCCATCCACCCTGAGCAGTGCATCAAGGTCCTCTGTCCCATCGTGCAGACTGCAGACTACCCCATCAACCTGGCCGCCATCAAGATGCAAACGAGGGCTATTGAACGCATCGCCAAGGAACCGCTGCATCAGCTGCTGTCTGACATCATACCTGGACTCCTTCAGGTGAGACGCACGACATGAGACTTTTTACTTTGAAGTCCATTTAGGAGTTGCCTACAGGTGTTTTAGTCACCGTCCTCTGCTGTTACAGGGCTACGACAACACAGAGAGCAGTGTGAGGAAGGCCAGCGTCTTCTGCCTGGTGGCCATCTACTCTGTGATCGGAGAGGAGCTGAAGCCTTACCTCGCTCAGCTGACCGGCAGCAAGGTACACTCATGTCCTGTCTTTCAAGCTCAGTCTGGCACGTTTTCAGGGAGCGTTAACATTTTCTTCACAGTCCTGAGTTTGTCACGGAGTTTCTTTCAGCATAGTTTCAACATCCAGCTGAAGACAGGAAAAAGTGTTGCAGCTGGAGTCCGTGTCAGCGAGAGAGTTTATTTTTGGCTAAAGTGACATTTCTGGTGACCTCGTTGTGACACGAGAATCCAATTTAACGTTATTTATTTAGAAGTATCATTGAAGAACAACAAGACGAATCACCCCCAATACTAGTTTTAGCCCTGTATGGATGAAAGCTTAGGTAAGAAAGAAAAAAAAGCAGTTTAAAACACTTCAGATAAAGCATAAATCTCAACTATTCTTTAAGATTAGTTTTTTGTATGAGGCATTGTTGCTCCATGTGGCTGTAAAAGAACCCTGTTTTCATTTGAAGCGTTTACGAGCAATATTTTTCAAAGAGAAAAGGACTTATTGTTTGATTTGGCAAATGCACGTCTAGTGAATTGCCTCCGTTAAAGTCTCCCATGCAGAGACGGCGACCGCCCCAAAAACCCAGCTATTAGCGAGGAATTCTTGAAGTTTGGGCATATACAAGTATAAATACATATCATGACTGGACAATAATACAGTGATAATAATACAGTAAAAAAGAAAACATTAGGATGACCGTGTTAAATGTTACACTGATTCCAGCACCTTAATCTCTGGATGGAGCAGGGAGTTTGAGATGGACTTGAATAAAAAAAACAGTTGAGTGTTTCAGAGGTGGAGAGAGAGAGAGAGAGAGAGAGAGAGAGTGTCTCGGAGGTGGAGTCCTCTAACACTCCTGCTGTTTCCCTCCTACAGATGAAGCTGCTCAACCTGTACATCAAGAGGGCCCAGACCTCCACCAGCAACAGCAGCAGCTCCTCCGACATCTCGTCCTACTAACACTAACATCATCTTTTGTTTCAGTTTTCATTCCAACAGCCAATACAAACAGGATCATGATTATCTAGATTTTCATCATCTTCCCATCCAACCTTTCCAAATTCTTTCCATTTCATTCCTTCAGCCGTTGATGAAGCTGAAGTCGTCTTTGTGGCTCCAGATTCTGGACCATCTTCTTGAAAGCGTAGCTAGTTTTTAGGATAAAAGTTGGCAGCTTTGAAAAAGAACCAGACCCTCGTTTCTCCTCCTTTCGCTAGAGTCATGAGCCTTAAAACTTTATCTTCCTTCGATGTACGGTGGAACCAAGGTGATCGTAGAAACCATTCTTTCCTCTCCTCATTTCACCATCTTCTTTGTCAATCGGATCTGAAGTGATCCTGAGAAATATTTAATGTTACTTTAGCACCTAGACCATCTCCTCTAACTTATAAGAGGTGAAATCGTGAAAGAGTTTTTGTTTTTCCCTCCCCTCATTGCAGGAGGAAACCTGTGGCTATCAGTATTTTTATTCATTTTTAGTACCTTTAATCCACTTCTTTGAACTATTTGTTTGCTTTGACACATCAAAACTTATTGTATATTGAATGTAAAGAGCTTTGAATGGATCTTACCTGTATATCTCCTTCCTGAACTACTGCCTCATTGTACCCGGTGGATCAATCTTAAAGGTGTTGGGATGATTTCCAATTTGACAAGTGCAAAGAAAGTGTTAAAAGTGGCACTATAGTCTTTAAAAGGCGAAATTCAAGAAGAAGATTAATATGTCAAAAATAATGAGCTTTGATTTAGAAATTCGACACCTTTTTGATGAGTTAAACAGTAGGAAAATGTAACTTTCCTGCTGTGGCACTTATTAATAGAATAGCAATATGTGTAAGCATTAATAAAAAAATGTGAAATCCAAGTTCATGTTAGTTTACATTAAATGATCATTTGGCTGGCCAATGATTTTAAGCACTACAATGATTTTATTATTTTGGGCCCAACTACCAGCAGAAGATAGATAGATCAGTGTTATTTAAAGTAAAATAAATCTTTTTTTCAAGTGTTAAGAAAACAAGGACATAATTTGTTCTGTGTGACACTTATCAGTTAGGCCACGTCCACACGCACCAAAACTATCTTTTATTTCCCCGTCTTCCCTGGCATCGTTCCAAGAATAGTAGCGTCCAAACGGATCCATTTGTAAATGACTCAACACGCTACTTCTTATTTCAGGCCTGTAGGTGGCGCTGTGTCTGCTACAGAAATTCACCAAAAACGGAGAAGAAGAGGCACACCATGCATAAAGCATAGACAGTATATAAGAAGGCATAAAGCTTGTGTGCTGTGTACAAACAGACAGTAGAAGAAGAAACCAAACGCAAGAAGAAGACGATGAAAATGGCTAGTGCCATTTAAGGAAACCAGAATTGTTTGTGTGGAGCGATAGTGAATTGTTGTTGTTATGAGACGTCGTCTCGGGATAAGAGGTCAAAGGCTATAGGTCGAGGGGTGTGGCGATGACCTCATCGATACGCAAGTATGCGGCTTCGCCGTCCAAACGAAGCCGCAAGGGCGGCGTTTTCGAATTTCTTTCACCCCGGGACCAGGTTTCAAAAAAGTGCGTCTTCAGGCAGCGCCTTCACAGGACTCGTTTTGGCCAAAATGATGCAAAACTTGCGTTTACGTGTGAATGGCCCCTTAAATTCCCATTTACAAATCTATAATAGATAGAATACACTTTATAATGTTTTAATTAAAGTACTACATGTTGTACACAGGGTTTAACACTACGTGTAACACATCACCGTGAAACCTCCCCAGCTGATTACTGACATTACTGCTTTAAATTAGAAACACACTTTAGGAGAAATCTACGGACACAAATAGACAAAGTGTGGTCAAATAAATGTTTTTCTTTCCACTAGTCTGAAAGAAGACATGTTATGGAAGATAAAGAGCACAAAATCCCTAGATTTTTATGTCCAAACTCTCGCCCAAAGCGTTTACCATACTGTACACTTTTTGCAAATATTTGTAAACCGAAAGCAGGATAAATTATTTGAATGTTAATATTTGCAGAAAAGAATCCGCTTCAATCTTCTAAAGAAGTAAAATCATGTTGTGGAAGCCAAATAGTTGCCTTGCCTTAAACTATAATAGATAATACACTTTTACTAATTAGTATTTCATAAATCTACCTGGATTGAAAAATGTACTTGATATTTTTGCACAGACTTTATGGAATATATTTACAAATTATTCCTCCGATCTCATGTATGTTGGTTTTGCCAACAGCTGAAAGATGAGTCATTTTTATGTTAAAGTCGAGTATGATTTGAATCATAACTTTAATAATAGTAATTTAAATTCCTAACAAGCTGTAGGAGAGGAAAGTTTTAGTTAGAACCTGTCGTTGAACACACACATTGTCCAGAACTATTAGTTTATAATATGAATATTATATTAAGTAATGTTAACTTTATCGCTAATGAAGTATCTTAATTATAGTGGGTCTATTTATTTATTTTTTGAACAACAAACATCTGATTCTATTAATCTAAAGACAAGATAAATGTATGGTTATTCTTCATACAAACATCTTTTTTTAATTATGTATGTAGGCCACAAATACAAGTCTCATTTATTATAATTATTACACTTTAAATCGCAAATATTTGTCAGAAAAATTACACTTACATATTGTCTTCAAATGTTTGCCTTTCCGTTTACCCTGAGATTTAAAAAGCTGACGTTTATCCGCGTTGTGACATCATTTCAACTCATAAAATTGGAAATGATTAAATAAAACCTTCTAGTTTTCATGCAAAGTGTTACTGATAAGATAGTTCTTGTCTTAAAATGGGACCAAACACATTCACACAATCTCCTAATCAACAAATAGGACAGCTGTTAAAGTGTTTTCATATAAAGGAAAGTAGTTTTTAAATTAGTTGAAGTAGCAAAAAGAAATATCCAGTAGTTGGCTATCGGACAAAATGATTAATTTACATTTATTTGATTGATTGAAAATGATTATTTAACCGATAAGTGTCACATGGAACTACTTTGTCATCTATACTGTATATATTTAAAATCATACGGTGAATTTTTAGTCACTCAGCTGAGAAATAACAATTAAGGATTATTAGAAAAATGAAGTAAAACCACTAAAAGACAGCGGTGATGTTTTTCTCTGCCGTCTGTGACGCTAAAGGCCCAGTTGGGTCTAAACTGGGAGTTTATTGGTTTAGATGTCTGCTGTCTTACAGGCTACTCTACTGTGATTTGTTGAGTTTCATTCCAAAATACTGTAATATATATGTATGTTATATATTACTCTTAAAAAGGTCAAGATCAAAGTTTCAAAAATAGTATAACTGTTTACAATGTATTCTTGTTTTAAAGAGATGGTTAAGCAGTTTGAGGAAGACAGTCCTCTGTATCAGTTGCTCCTAAATTGAATGTAAGTCACCTGGACCTTTTCAAAATGTGAAATATTTTACCTAAATCTGACCGAGAGACTGACAATCTGAATGATTAGATGCTACTAAAAGCTAATTGATGAATTGTGAAAAGTGCCAGTGTTACGAGAAAAAGAAACAAGGATGAAAGAGATCTTTGGACATTAGCAATAAACTCTGAGATTTTCAGTCGAAGCACTGTAAATTTACATTTATGTGTTCCTCCTTTTGAGACGCTCTCGCTGGTCAATGTACAGAAGTGTCTTTTTTTATTTTAAAGTGCACCTATGATGAAATGTTACCGCTGCTTATTATAACACTAACAAACGCGCCTAATAACTCCAGTGTGTGTACTGTATCTCAGCAGGAAGGTGCAGTTACGATGATGGAGAACGAAAATTACTGACTGAACACTGAAATCTTTAATATCCTCTGACCGGTTGAACCTTTCCTGGTGCTAAACTCTGCCAGTCTGACACACAAGGGAAGTTAAAACAAACTCTACAGAGGTAGTTTAAGTCATGTTAAAAGAATACTTTGGGAAAAACGATATAAGATTAGAAGATTGAAACCACTCTTAAATATAAAGCTGCAGCCTGTTAGCTTAGCATAGCATAAAGACTGAACACAGATAGCCTGGTTCCAGATAATTTGATTAATCACTAAATTGTAAGTTATTTGCACCACTGTACATTTGTCTTGTAGAATCTAGTTAACAACCTTAACGTTATGAAACTACTTCAATTCTTTAACTGTGAATACACAGAAAACCTACTGTAGAGTATATACTCTGTAAGGCTGCAACAATGATTGTTTTCATCATCAACAGGTGTAGTAATTATTAGTTTTTTTATCTATTGGTTGTTTATTGTACAAAATGTTAGAAAATAATGAAAAAGGAACTTCACATTCAGATTTATCTGACCAGCAGTCAAAAAACCCAAATATAGAAAACTCTGGAAACTAGCAAATGGTAACATTTGTGAAGGTGGTTCCAACTTAAAAATGATGTTTAGCCAATCAAAATTGGCTAAAAGTGGGTGCTTGTATAGCTCAGTTGGTAGAGCGGGCCCCCGCTTTTGGAGGTTTTATCCTCGACGCAGCGGGCCCAGGTTCGACTCCGACCTGCGGCCCTTTGCTGCATGTCATTCCCCCCTCTCTCTCCCCTTTCATTTTTCAGCTGTCCGGTCAATAAAGGCCTAAAATGCCCAAAAATAATCTTTAAAAAACTGTCAACTAATCAGTTAAGTTGTGCCTGGGATTTCTTTTCAAATTCAGTATAGAAATATTGAGAAGTTTGTATACTACGTGTGAATGCTAAATACATTTAAAAGTGTTTCAGATAAAAACAAACCAGGCTAGCTGTTTCCAGTCTTTATGCTAAGCTAAGCTACGCGGTTTGTAGCGTCAGATTTACCGTACAGACACGAGAGCGGAATCAATCAGCAAAATAGCAAATAAACGTAGATCCCAAAGTGTTGAAACGTGTCTTTAATGAGACATGTAAACCCAGAAAGTGAAGGATGCTGTTACTGAAGATGTCCAGGCCTTATTTTATCTCTTCAAACTCAATACTCGGACTGTTAAATGTACTGTACCAGTGCCCGTTGTCACTTGTTCTCGGCACGTGAGAATTTGGCAACTTGAAGAGCTTTAAACTCTGCACTGAATGTTGAAGTCCTCCGCAGCATGTCGTCCAGTGATCCAGTGTTAGCCTGCTGCAGATTAGGCCTCTGAAAGTCATTTCCCTTTACTCTTTTGTACAGTGTGATTTAAAACTACCATTTTTAAACTACGGAACACGGAAGCTGCCAAAAGCCAAAATAATAATAAATAAATGACTTGAAAAATAAATTTTAAATTCTACTAAATATAACAAAAACAATATTAAAAATAAATCTAGGCATAATTAATTGATTCAAAATAAATAAAAGCAAAAAAAATGCTTTTAAAAATTCACAATCAATTAAATAAATTGAAAAAAATGGAAACTTAAATATAAAAGTAAATAAATTATTATATTGTTATAAAACTTAAATATAAGCCCATTAAAACAGAAATATCAATATCAATTTATCACATTTGATCAATTCATTAATGTTTTTTTTATAATATTTCTGATGCATTTAGTGAAATATTTATTAATTTATCAAGTCCTTTATCTATTTGTTTTATTTTGGCAGCTTCTGTCCTACGTACTTAACGACGTCCGCATGCGTAATTTAAAGTAATATATGTCAGATGTAGACAAAAAGCAACCGAGCAAAAACACCAAACTTAAAACCATACGTTTGATTTCCTGGATGTGTGCCTTTGGGTACATATCTCTGGCCTGTTTGACACTAACGTACTAACACACTGCTGGACTTCATACACTAATGTAAGAAGAGATGCAGTGCTGTAAATAAGCTTTGTGGTGAAATGGCAATATTTTCCACAATGCATGGCTCCCGTTTTATTTCATGCTACACAATATATATTTATGTTTTATTTCCCTGTGTATGACTGTATATATTTACATGTTTGGTTCTCTTTCACCTGTGATAGACTTTGCAGAACTTGAAATAAACTAATCAGACTTGTTGTCTCTTGTTTTTGTCATTTGTTTTATACAACTTTATCCACTTCTTTTCCTGTCCTCCACGTGGACGACAGGTTTTTTTTAGTGAAGTGAATTCAAGTGCATCTGCACATTTTAGTCCAAAGCAAGTATTTAATAATGAAGCCAACCTTTCAGTCAATGGACATTAGTCAGGGGATTAAAAAGATTTATTTATTATTATAACATTTTTATTATTAATTACATAATTCGTTCCTTATATTTCCTTCCCTTCCGGTGTGTTTTTGGCCATTATTTTCCTGATTGCTTCAATTTTTTTTTGCGATGTGTTGTCAGTGATTGAAAGTAACTAAATATATTAGTACTGTACCTAAGTGCAATTTGGAGGGTATTTGTACTTTTCATTTCTAGTATTTCTCGAATTGACAGCCTTAGGTACTAGTTATCTTTCAGTTATAAACAAAACATTAAAGAGTAAGCATCTAGTTCACAATATTTTTGGTCTGACTTTGTGCCTAAAAAGGATAAAATTATCAAATCTTACACGCAAAAAAAATCAAAGATTAGAGAAAATAAATACATATTTGAGTTTCTTCTTCATCTTCTTTCCCATTATCATTTCAAAATGTATCTGGTGACCCTTTGGATGGGCCCGACCCCTAGGTTGGGAATCACTGGACTTAACTAACTATTTAAAGTAGTTAAAAGTAGTTGTATTCAGCTGCAACAGTAAAATGCTGCTCTAACATTGATGCATCATAATCAAATATCCACCACTGTATGTTGTATCTGTGGAGCTTCTTTTGTATTTGGAGTTTACAAACTACACATTTTAAACAGCATTTCCCAGGTGTCCATGTGTTAAAAAGCACAGGTGTTCTCAATTTGGTGTAATCATTAACAAAGGGACAATCTTTTGTTTTCCCGCTGACTAAATCCTTAAATACAGTCTTCTGTTCTCCAAAGATGCTGGGCTGGAAGGTAAATTTGGGATTTCCTTCAATATTTGAATCTCATATGTAGTTGAGCAACCTTGTGGGTGAAATTTTTGATTGAAATAAGTGTAGAAAGTAAAATTATTGTCATGTGGAGAATGTAGATGGTGAGATGAAAGGACAAAAACCACCACCAGATGGCACTCATAACATTGTCTTTCTCTACTCCTCAGAAATCACTGCTTTATTTTGATTTATTGATGAATTATTAAACTGATCAGTTCTGTTTAAATGTGTCACTTTGAGGTATTTATTACAGGTTCACTAGACGATTTTGAATATTAGTTTAATAGTTTAATTTGACATTTCAATCTCTGGTCTTCATGTTTTTTAGCTCAAAGCTCTTAAAATGCTGGTATACGTGCAGTTTAGTGTCCCAAATTTCCCATACAATGTCCTTAATTAATTATTAACCTGCTGAACCACCTGTGCTACCCTAACCCTTACCCTAACCTTAACATACTCAAATAAGACCCTCATCATTTGGGACACTCAGTTTTTGGAAACTAATTTGGGACACTAAACTGCACGTAAGCCTGAAATGCTTCCTTTGCTCGAAGACACTTTGCTGCTGTGGAGATCGAACCTGTGACTCTTTTCTGTTACAGGACGAGTACATCCTGGAGTCCTTTTGTGAGTTCCCCCAACGAACAGACAGGGACAGCTCAGCTCAGGGTTTCAGGGACTTTTCAGCTCAGGATGTCACTGCTGGCAGGTAAAGATAATCATAAACCTCAGAATACTGTTATTTTCCTTTTTCAAGACATTTAACTTAATTAATTAATAGGAAATAGCTCAGGTTCTCTAAATGTTCTGTAACAACAAAAGAAGAATTTCCATACTAGAAATATTGACATTTTATTTCGATCCATTGCGGTAAGGTGTCCAGGAATCAATTTAAGATTGCGTAAATCACACTTAGGCAGCTCTAAAGCACACTTTAATTGAAAATGTTCACATATTTAAAAAGGTAGTGTGGCTGTCGCACTGCAGCCTCTATCAATGGGTAACATAATCTAAAATATATACATCTACATCTCTACTTACAGCCTGGAATATTTAACCTAACAATTCATGCTCTTACAAAATGTTATTTCAATTAAATATCTTCAGAACAAATAAACCTTTTGACAAGTTATATTTTTGCTATGAACTGAAACTCAGTTGCCAGTTTATTGTAGCTAATAAACCTACACTAAAACTAGTCCAACAGTCCTACAATAAATCCTGCTTCATGAAGCTTTTAATGTTCACTCTGTATTAATTCAAATGTGGGATAATTTTGTAGGATGTGCTGCTGTTGTACAGAGAGGTGTTTCTGTTATTTAGTCCACCCTCATTAATTTGAATTGGTGTATTTTACAAGCTTATCTGAACAGTAACTAAAGTGAAGTAAAAAGTATTTTAAGTATAGCATACTCTATCACATGACCATAAGAGGGAGTAGAAAAGTTAAAGCCACCAGCCAGATTTTGGTAGATTCAACTCATTAAAAAAAAAAAAGGTGCAGCAGATGTTTGCATGAGACACCGGTGGATATATTGGGAAACAGGTGAACATTTTGAGACACAGGTGAGGAGTTGAATGTTGAACGTGCGAAGATGACGTCCCTGCAGAGCTCGACTCATCTGATCGGCCATTTTGGTGATCACAGATGAACGATCTGCAGGCCCACACTGTTTGCTTTACGAGCTCCCCTCCAACATTGTATAAATCTTTAAACACGTCCCTTGGATCACTAGCTTCTAATGGGGTGTTTCATTCGTTGATCAAAGCGGGGCGTGTGGATGAGTTTTCCCCGTCGTCAGACCTTGAAATGGCTTTGTTACGTCTCTCAGCGGTAGCCCTGTGTTGTCGCAGAGGCCTGCCTGTTTAATCTGTATGCACACGCTGTTGAAAATTAATTTCATTAAAGGCCTTCTATTTGCACACACACCCCCTCTCTCTCCACCTCTACCTCCACCCGTGCAGCTCCTCCTGTTTAAAGGCCCTCATAGTGTGTGATTAGCGCGCGTTTCCCCAACCTGGCTGGGAGTGGCGGTTAGGTCGGGAGGTCGCGCAAATGAAAGAGAACAACTTCATTGTGAGATGACTGGCCCATAAATCATCGGCCGTTTTCTATAAATCACGGCAGATGGCAGGGAGCGAGCCGAGGCTCATGGGAGCTCGTTGCGGCCCCTGTGCATGATGGGAAGGGCTGGGCTTAGCTGTGGCGGAGGCTGGCAGAAGCGCAGGGTCACTTCCAGTTTGCGGATGCGGAAGACGTGAGGTGTGGTGGAGGCCTGGCCGATGCGCTCCCCTCCCCCAATCCCTGCAGCTCTGCCCGGCCTCACCTGATGAGATTCAGACCCCGGAGGTCCACGTGCAGAACCTCTCCATGCTGCCCTCCATTTAACAGGTCTAATCTGCCTGCTTAATATGGAGACAACTTCATCCCCCCCTCGTCCCCGGGCTGCGCTGAGACCTGTCAGGTTGACACTAAGTGTCCGCCCAGGAGGGGAGATCTGCCAGGCCCACTCACACACCTTCATTATTCATCATGATTATTTAACAGAACAGGACTCTCCCGCACTGCAGTCCGGCTCTGCTGCAACACACCGAGTCTCTTCAGTGTGTTATCTCAACCTTTTTATATATGTGACTAAGTTTCTTCTGCTACTATAACTCGAGGAGGAATTAATATAATTTGTTTTTAAAAAGCAGCCAGTACAGTTTAAGATGCAGAATAAATGCAAAAGGCTCCAGAGATGTGTCTCCGTCTTTAATTAGTTAAAGCTCTAAAAGAACGTGTAGTGATTAGAGAACCTGTCCTAATGTGAAAACAACTCTGACCCACTCGTGTTCCCAGACCCTTCCTTTGAATTTTTGTTTCCAGGATAGAGAGAGATCCAGGATATTTCCATCTTGGGTTTGAATATTTCACTTTACTGTTAACATCCATTATCTTCACTGAAGAGCTCGAACAAGACAATAAACAACACACAAATGTGGAATAAGATGATTTTAACAGCCAATAAGCAGTGTACTGATTGCATCTCATAAATACATAATTAAATGGCAAAAATGGTGCCACACTAAGCACAGAAGTAGAACCAGAAAAGTAATCCTGTATACTCTAAGATATACTTGTACTACTTGTAAAATGATTATGATATGAGGCATATCTGCATGCAGCTTCTTAGCAGACATATTACTCTTTCTCAGTGGACATAGTTTCTCTCTTACATTTAAACCCAAGTGTGTATTCCTGTGTCGGTTATCAGTAGAGTTGTTCCTCTTGGTGGCAGTAGAGGGAGCTTCAGAGCTGCTGAAGCCCTGACAGCAACAGTGAGACAAAACTACTTCCTTCTACCTGTTAAAGTGTCACTTTACGGGCCTTTTTAAAGCCAGTCACTGGTTGTTTGTTGTTGTTGAACTGTTCTTATCAATGACAGTCTCTAAAACACAGATTCAGGCAGCCAGGGTTTCCAACCTCTAGGGTGGGGCTTTCCATATCATTAGCCTAACGCTGAGGTATCGGAGGCCAAGCCATTGGTATTTTGCAAGCTAAGTTCACTATTTTTAAATCGTTCGAAGAGATGTGTTTATATATATATGGAATCGAAAGGATTCGCTGCAAAGCTTTCGCCTCCTCTCTGAACCCAACCCGGCGAGAGACTCAAACATGTACGGCTGAACCTCTCCAATGTATTTCATTTTCTCAATGAGGGAGAAAGAGTAGAGTGCTTCCAGCCCCTCTTCACAGTTTTTTTTTTTCTTTTACCTTTTATGTAGGAAAACCATGTTAAACTAAGTATTTTGCTTTAAAACTTGTCAAAAGGAGGAAAAACTTTTTTATATGTATATAATATAAACAATTGTTGACCTTAATTTCCACTTACTTGCTTATTCTGGAGCTTTTGACCACATTCAATCTTCATCAGAAGTTGCTGAAGTTTGCTCAGTTGCTCAGTCAGTACAAAATGTTTGTTTTTTTAGGACTTTTAGCATATGTGTACTTAAAAGTTGAGCTTGCTGGCTCGTCTCCAGTCAAGGGCGGCTGGCCTGTTTGTTGTGGGGCTTTCGACTGTATCACAAAGACTTTCAACACACATGGACTTGAACCGTCAAGCTCAACATTTAAGCCAAAGTGCTCAGAATGATGATAAAAGATGCAGGACAGTTGACAAAACCCGATCCCTCAATTAAGACTGTTCAGTCGAAAGCTCCAGAACAAGTAAGTAACTGGACCTTGATTGAAGACTGTTTTATCTGCTCAGTTATGGACATTTGCTTTAAAATGTCACTTCAACAGCATGATGTTGATCCAGTTTAAAAATCAGTAATTTTAACATGCTACACAGCTACCCAGATGTGTGTCTCAGCACAGGAAGCAGCACTTAAATATTAGGCTGATCACTGTCTTATTTATTTAAGGCGGAATAAAAGATTGGTTCCCTCAAGAAATATTGGATTTATGGGGTTTTCTTGTCTGCGACCTACATGACCTCGGGGTCATCAGAGACCTCTCTCTGTCCTGATTGGTCGGTGTACACACACGTTCAGATTAAATCCCACTTACACCATGATATTTGGATCATTTTGCACTTTCTTTTTGTAAACTTTGGAATCTCCACTAGATTTAATAAAAAAAAAATGTTTGCCTGCATAGATAGTGTTCAGAGCTGATGATTTCTTTACCTGTACCACGGCATGGATCCAGCCGGACTCTGTCACCAGTGAGTACATGTGTGTCCCCGTCTGAAGCCTCTCTGTGTTTGGGTTTGAAGTTCTCAGAGAAACAGACACTCGGCTGCTCTGTTGTGAATCGGGGTTAACAGGGAATTTGTGTATTCCTCTGGTGCGCTGCACTTAAAAGCAGCAGAGCCCCATTAGCCGCTGCTGCCCTCTTTTTTTTTTGGTATTACTTTGTGCTCTTTATTTTCTTTTCCCCACTGTGCTGGATCTTTTTTTTTACGTCCAGCTGGCTTCTCAACCAGAAGCTCCCAGTCCCTGCGAGACCCGTTCAAACATAAAAAAAAAAGATGGAGGCAAAAGTCCTTGGCTAATGAACATCACTCGGCTCTGATGGTTCAAGGGTCCATGTGGGCTCGACTGCAGGTCTGAGAGGGCTTTTCTTTTACAGACGAGCAGCAGCTTCATTCAGGTTTTCCGCTGCTGTTTGAATCCAGAGTGATATACAGTCTGTGGTTTAGTCATTACAAACTCACGCTGTGAAGCCAAATATTGTTTAAACTACGACAAGTACAGCTTAAACCATTCCTCAATTAGTCGACTGACAGAAAACTAAATTACATCATGAAAATAATCATTAGTTCAAAATGAGCTCCAGCTCAACCAACAGTAAAATCCTGCTTTTACTTCAGTACGTGAGTAATTATACTATAATGATCGAATATATAATGATATATTTAACTGAACATTTTCAATGCATTGCAGTTCAGCTTTTTCAATGTCGCTTGTTAAATGTTTTTGACGTTTGTTTCGACGTATTTGTCAGTATGGTATTAGTACTTTTATTGGAGTAAAGGATCTAAAGACTTCCTCCACTGCTGTAGGAAACAAGGATGCAACAAAATGTAGACATCAGAGTATTTTTTTAGTGGCTCTTAATGTCCTGAACTGTCTGTCTCCTCTGTCATCATGTCTGCGGGGGGCCAAGGGCACAGGCAGCTTTTCAAGGTGGACTCTCCCTCTAACAAGCGGACGCCGGGCCTCTGTCAAACCCCCACCCCGACATCTCCGCAGCCCAAACGCAGGCATTAATGCAAATTATGGTCTGATAATTTAATAAGTTTGCCGGCTTGATCTGTCCTTTTTATTACAATTATCATCAGGCAGGGGGTTGCGTTCCATCATCGGGAAATAAACACCATCGATCATCCTTGTAATGATTAGCCGCTGACAGGCCAAGCTACGCTTTGCATAAATGGACTGTAATGCGGAGCAGAAGAGGAGAACTGGGGCGTTAGATGTTTTCTGTAAACTTTGGCTTCACGTTGGGGTTATTAACTGTGCTGATAATCACAGCAAGGCTCCCTTTATGTTCTGGAGAGGCCTGCGTGGTTCACAGCCAGCAGAGGAGAGACATTTCTTAAAGGATTACGTCAGGGGAGGCTGACTCAAGCTCAAAACTCAGAGCCAAGACATGCAGCCAGGGCCTGTTAAGTCTTTCCAGAAAAAAGGCTGGAAGGTGCCAGAGCCATACACAGAGCTGGCACCGGGCGCTGCCTCAGCATTAGGGCCTCCCTCTTAATTGCAGTGGAAAATGATGCTGCATTTCCCGCCTGTTGAACCAGCTTGTAAAGACCCCCCCTCTACCCCCCCTCGTCCAGAGAGAAAAGGTTGATTTATAAGCTGAGTTTTAAATATGTCTGTCTGTGTTCTCTTTGTGTACTCAAAGCCCTCCAGCACAAAAAGAAGACTTTCTGAAGAATGTGTATCAACTTTCTTCACTCTGATTACTCCTCTGACGAGTCTTAGAGGAGAGAATCATGTATTTATGAATTAAAATGTTCATATCTCTGATTTCACAGGCTATGAAATAATAGCGCTCGCTCCCTGCTAACGCCTTGTCTTTGCCAATGATACAGAAGGAGGAGGGGAGTTAAAAAATTGAGACACAAACACTCACTGAGCAGCCGGCCTTTGCACACAGAGCTGCTTTGTTCTCTTCACTTTTTCTTTTGAGCTTTGAAACGGCGAGCAGAGATGAACTCCCCTCCAGGAGAACGTTGTTTTCTCTGCCTGACCACAACGGGATACCATCCTCAAAACCACCACTTGTCAAGATCTTTTTTTTTTTTTTTTTTTTATGTGCACACAGCGCCGTTACACTGTCGACCTTTTGTGCCAGATCAAAGATGGCTGCTCCTTAGGTTCAGGCGTTCCTGAGTGAGGGTTAACACGGGGGCCTTGGAGGTTGTTGTTGGAGGAAAACCCACATCTCACCTTCCCATTGGAGCTCTTACTGCCTCTCGTGGGCAACGTCAATATTGGATTCCTCACTTGGAAGCTGTGGGGTGTTTGAAATCACCAAAATATGTGAAACAGACAATTTGACATCTTAATTGCATTATTAAAGTACTCAGTACTCTCAAATTAACTCTCCATTAAAGCTCCAATGTTTACTGTGACTTTCTGAAAGTATTGAAAGTAACTAAGTACATTTACATTCAAGGTACTTGAGTATTTATACTTTCTGCTACCCCATACTGTACTTATACTCAACTACCTTCATCTGAAAGCTGCAGTTACTTTGCAGATTCAGATTAATATTACAAAACTTAAACTACCCAAATAAATGTTTCTTTACTGAAACTAACTCCTCGTTTGTTTAATTCAGAAACCAAAAAAGAGAGAAAAGCAGTTTCACCAGAAGAAGTTGTTGATATGATTCATGTTCGGTCAGTTATTAAGACGAGAACAGCCTCCGATAACAAACTGGGACTAGAAATGGATCTTTCTAATCAGAATCCGCCAGCCGTCAGCAGACACCTGCTGCATGACACCGGGACTGTCCCAGCATACGTTTAGTGGCGCGAATCCTCCGAGAAGGTGGACCGGGTGAGGAGGAGGAGGAGAGGGCAGAGCGATGGGGGGGTTTTAATGAGGACCTCCATCCTCAAACCTCTAGAGAGCGCAGACCTGGAGGACCCAGCGAGCAGCGAGGTGGCAGCGCTGACCTCCCTCAGCTGAAACCCTCACTCCTCTTCCTCCCCTTCAAGCATTTATACTTTAGTTTGATAGTCCAGAGCTCAACTTCCTGTTGAGTATCTACAAAGGTGACGCAACCCTTTGATCTTCTTTTGTCACTTTTACCAAACATCTGTCCAGTGGAAAATGACTAATATAAAGAAGAAAGTTATAGTAAATGGTATAATAAAAACATCTTTAGGCATACATTTAAGAGTTTAATTTGAAAGCAGAGACACTATTTCTTTTTTAGCATTTCTATTGTTTACTCGGCGTTTGTTTGATGAGAGCCTAATCTATTATGGCATATATTACATGTTCATTATGTAACTTTTTTAATGTAACACATGTAACTTTTTATAGTACTAGCAGTGTGTGAAACTTGTACATTGTGGTAGCTTTCAGTAGGGAAAACCTTTTTAATGGAATTCTCGCCTATTTGGCATGTGTGCAAAAGCTTATAACAGAAGAACTGTAAGGCCAAAAATGCATGTAAAAGGGTTCATTGGAAAGCTAATATGTTCTAGCTTCTGGCCTGTGCTTGATTAGCATGTGGCTAATACACAAGCTAAACTACATCGGTGTAAAAATGGCTCTATGATGTTTGTTTTTTTACAGTTTTCAGCGGTGATCCAGAAAGAAAATCTTTGGAATTTTGTAGTGGACTGTTTTTTTGCTTGGAGTAGAGATGTTTTAACTATTATTATATAATTATGACTTTCATTTTAATCTGTTTTAATAAGTTTCAAATCCTGAAAAACATTTTACATGAGATTCCATGGCCCTGATAAGTCATATTTGAATAACAATAACTAGGACATGCTTCATGCCAGGCATATGCAAATCACCACACACCTTTTACATATTTTCACCAACACCTGTGTCAAATTACAGACCTCAAGGACTAACCTTATGGGAGCTAAGCAGCTTTTAGTTTAGGAAGTCTCTGGAAAGACGCTATAGACTGTAGAATGTGTATTAAAAAAAGAGATATAGGGTTTAGGAAGTTAAAGGTTAAAAGCGTGTTTATCCTGTTTTTAAATGGCCACCGATTCAAAACCTTCCTCTTCCAAAATGTCCTTGAGCAAGAGACTGAACCTCCTCCTGTACAGGAGCTTCAGGTCCATGTGAATGTGACTGGATATCTCTTCACTGAGGTGATTACAAGTAGATGACAGTCAAGGCTCTGCTTACATGAGATATCACACGTACTGACCACAATTGTTTTTTAAAAGCTCTCAGCGTTGTTGTTATTTACCGTGATGAGCCGGTAATATCACAAAGGCCCTCAAACAGATGGCTTGTTGTTGGAAAACAGATGTTATTTTGCATAGGAACATATCATGAATATGCATGCTGTATTAGTTCATGACACTGAAGGCCTCGCTGATGATTGGCCAGTTGAACAAAAACCCTTAAAATGTAGCACGACTGGAAGGGTTAATGTCAGCCATTTCTTTAAAGTCTAATATTGTTGGTTGTGATACAATATGAAAGTATTAATAATAGAGCAGAAGTTATCCTCTTAAGAACGGTTGGTTTTCATCATCTATTAATCTGCAGATTATTTTCTCTATTAATAGTTTAGTTTATAAAATGTTCCATTTAAGTTTCTCTATGTCTTTAAATGTCTTATTTAGTTTGATCAGCATTCAAAACCACCTCAAGATAAATTATATACATTTTTTACATTATATTAAACTAATATAAGTTTAATTATATTAAACTGATATACACTGATAAACAAAAGACATATTACATATAAATGAACAGTATTACGACTACATTTTTCCCTCTAATGTTTCTGTCTGCTGGACCTCAATCTCCTTAAAACAACTTCTCGTCTCTTACAAACAGCTCTGCCAACATTCTCAGACAATCATTTACTCGTTTCATTCAGAAAAAAACTGCCTGGAAACCAGTTCCTCACTCTCTCTATCTATTAAAGATTTAAAGCTCAGTTCTGAATGTCTTGTTAAAGGACCATACCGCTGTTTTTGTCCTTTAAGACTTTATTGCAGCGTTGACCTCCCGGTTCTGAGGATGGAGATTATTCAGAGGGCCTTGGTTAATATTAAGCAGCCGGTGACACAGAGGCCCCGGCGCTCGCTCACTCTCGGAAGGGAGGTGGCCCTATTGAAATGAGAGGAGCCGCACCTTAATAATACATTTGTCCCACAGGGGCCACCCATGCAAAAAAAAAAAAAAACTCTGCTTTTGTGGAGCTGCGAGGTGCTTTGGATCATACAAATCCTTTATTACTCGATTCTTAAAGAGTAGTAGTTGATTTCTCCTACTTTCATGGCTCAAAAGTGTATGGATATGACTGTGATCACCATGATCATTACCTTGCTGCTCTAACATTACAGCCTTCTCTCTGCTGCTTTCAGTCTTTCCTCCAGATGTTGAACCTACTGCAGGAGCATCAGTGAGGTCAGAACACTGATGATGTTGTTGGTGATCAGGTCTGACTCTTGTTGGATGGTTGTTGAGGTGCAGACCGGTCAAGTCTTCCACACCAAACTGGGGCAACAATTTTTTTATAAAGCTGGTTTTATAAATCTCTAAGTGATGGGTTCTGTGCACCCTTTGCTGCATGTCGTTCCCCCTCTCTCTCACCTTTAATGTCTTCAGCTGTCCTACAAATAAAGGCCTAAAATGCCCAAAAAATAATCTTAAAAATAGTAAATATTTTTCACTGCTTATTTTAGTTTTAGTTGTTTGTGTGTAATGAACATCGCAGCCTGTCGGACATTGTTGTAGGAAGTTTAGTTGATTATTTGTGTATGTATAATGCTTTCTTGCTTAGCTGACTCATATCTAGGACTGATCATCTGCTGGCAGATACAAATGGAGACAGACAGACTCCCTAACTGCCAGTTTGACCAGAAGCTTCTGAAATTGATTCATAAATGAATATCCAGCTTCAGGAGGCAGAGGCTGAATTCTGGAGGGGATTTACATATTAGTCTAATAGAAATGAATGAGTGCAGAGCGCTATCCATCATCTGCGCTGACACCGGGAGCTGGATGGAGGATTGTTAGACTGAGTGATAATAACACAAATAACACAGAGCTGTGGTGATGTGGTGTCATCAGAGCTGAGAGCCCAGAGTCTCCTTCACGTCAGAGTGCCTTCCATTGTCACAACTGTAATTGAGCCCAGTCGTCACTTTCCATATCCTCACGGTGATCGTGTCAGCGACTTTGGCGACTTTGGCGTTTGACCGCACAGAACGCAAGCCTCGGTGACTCGTGTGGTGGTGGGTTGTGTCAACCACAGAAGATAAAGAATTATTTTCATGTCAGGGTTTTCCCTTTCATTATAGAAAGGTGAAGTCTCCTCCCTTCTGCTGGACCTCATGGGTACAGTAGTAAACGGGGAGAGACTTATTATTTATAATAATGGTCCAAAAAACTGTACGTGCACCTAAGTCTTCCACAAACCGAGGGAAAACTTTAGCAAAAATACAGTTTTAAAGACCTGATCAAGTTCATTCTTTACCTGGGGAAATATCCCAACTTAAGTTACTGGCCTTAAAGATATTTCAGGACAGTTTTCCAATGTTGGAATAAAATCATGAGAGTTTTGCTCGAGTTGATCTTCATCGTTTGGTGTAAGGTGTTCATAAAACTCAGTATTTTTCTCGTCTTGACGCTCCGATGAAATCAAACATAACGTTTTTAGTCTTGGCTCATTTAAATAGTGAAGTTCATGATGTGAACATTGTCAACAACCGACAGATGCGCTGCGCTCTCTCCAGCATCAAACAGGAAACTGCAAACCCGGATGTGAACAGGTCTCGGTTCTTTTAGACTGTGGAAAATGACGAGACACTGGCTGGTTTCGTTCCACAAAAATTCACATTTAGCGGCCACAATTTTTTGCCCTAACAGGCTGTGAATTGGAACGGACATCAAGAGTTTGTGAGGTTGTGTGTGTGCCAAAACAGAGTATGTAACAGGCCTTGAGGGTCTGTATAGGTGGAGAACCTAATGTTTTTTCTCTCATTGATGGATTTTTCAGCTTCAACTGCTTCCTGCCTTCCTGCTGCTGGTCGAC
Source organism: Perca fluviatilis (assembly GCF_010015445.1). Classification (NCBI taxonomy): domain Eukaryota; kingdom Metazoa; phylum Chordata; class Actinopteri; order Perciformes; family Percidae; genus Perca; species Perca fluviatilis. The sequence goes on along the minus strand of NC_053135.1, from coordinate 2,035,223 downwards.
TAATCAGCCATAGGCATCTTAAGCTGGACTGGAAAATGTAAGTGGGGCCCTGGTCACTCTTTGGCCCCAAGCTTAAAAATGTCCACCTCAACAAGTCGTCCTTGATTTAATTTGACTGGTATTTTTTAAAACAACTCATCTCAAGTTTGAATTAATGTGATTCTGTACTTTAAGGGTGTGTTTGCGTTGAGTTTGGTCCAAGTGTTTTGAAAAGCTTGTCGCTCATAAAGAGTCTCTCTAACTCAGGAGCCCCGAGAGATGCAGGAGAATGCAACGCTCTCTGTAAAACACATTCCTTCGAAGCCCTTTAAACTCTCAGCAGACCGGCCTGTTAACTGCCCCGCAGTGAGTTCAGGCCGTAAAAAACACCGCCAACCTAAATGGAGATGACTCTTAGCTGAGTTACACGACTTTATTATATAATTTAATCATGTATTCATATTAAAATTTAGAGAAAGTCGGACAATCCTCGCTGAAGCAACTGTTGATCGAACTGGTGATCTGTGAATTCAGTTTTTTCTTTGGCATTACTCTTGATAAATGTCTCATCATTTTTATAGATCTACTATAGATGAGGTAAACAAAAACTGAATGCAGCATTGTTTAACATGCCGGTCTCAAATCTTGGATGTCGGAGCTTTGTTTTGGTTATTTATTTAGCACTTTGAGGACTTTATTAGATCATTTAATTGATAGATTATGGGAAAGTCATGCAACAAAGGTCCTTGATTGTAGAGCTGCAAAGATGAATCAATTAGTTGTCAACTATTAAATTAATCGCCAACTATTTTGGTAATTTATTAATCTGTTTGAGTCATTTTTTATGTGTAATGTCGGCTTGTTAAAAGTGAATATGTTCTAGTTTCTTCTCTCCTCTGTGACAGTAAACTGAATATCTTTGAGTTGTGGAGAAAACAAGGCATTTGAGGACGTCCTCTTGGACTTTTTGGGAAACACTGATCCACATTTTCTGACATTTATAGACCAAACAATAATCCATTAATCGAGAGAATAATCAACAGATTATTCAACAATGAAAATAATCGTTAGTTGCAGCCCTACTTGATTGGTCTTGAACATGGTCTTCTCCTCAACTGTCGGCCACCAGACTCCCCCACTCTTCACTTTCCATCTGCTTCAGCACTTAATATGACTTCAACCAAAATAATGTCTTTCTGTGATACATTTGCAACATATTTTCTACAAAAGATACTGTAAAGAAATTATAAAAATCAATTGTGGCGTGTTTCTTTGGTGTGGTACATTAGCTGCTGCCATTTCTAATGGATCTCTTTATCTCTGTTTACTTACAGGCCACCAGGAGATGGTTTCACAGACTTCTGCAGGAGGAGGTATGTGGACTAAATGTTGTATTTCTCAACAGTAACCAGTTTTGATAAATGTCATACATTTGATTAATACCACCACACAAAAACGGATGTCTAAGATGTCTTTTCATGATGGCAAACTCAGAAACTAAACCTAAAATCAGAGAATTTCTGCAGGACAGTACATTGAAGTTTATTGGCCTGGACATTAAAAAAAGAAGCTTAAACAATCAAGCTATAGGAATTAAACAGCTGCACCGTCTAAGGACAGAGGCTGTTGTATGTTGTACAGATTGTAAAGCCGTTGAGGCTAATTTGTGATTTGTATATAGATAAAATTGACTTGACTCCAATAAGCTTTCAAGGAGGAAAAGAGCCTCTGAGCTCTTCTTATTCTTATTTTACTAAATACCTGACACAAGCTTGAGTTACAGTAAATACGTAATATGAATTTGCGCTGCACTGCCTATTAAATGAGTTGTTTCCAAATTTAAAAAAAGCTATCTGCTGTGAAAAAAATCCCTCCAAATCACCCTCTTTTGGGTTTACTTATATCACGTTTCTATGATTAAAATGAGGTATTTTATAATGTACTACAGTACAATTTTTAATCCATGAGTTTATTGGCAGAGTGCTGAAACCTGTCTTTCTCACTGAGTTATCTCCATCAATAAATGAAGGTGCTAGTAATGCACTATCTTTGCAAGCCTTATCTCCACCTCTTGTTCGGGGCCTGGTTGAATATCACAGCCCGGGGCTATTTTCTCCCCCACTTCACATCTCTGAGAGAATAAGGAATTCCAGTGGCAAAAGCAATCACAAACTCCAGATCAAACATATCCTCAGCTGAATTCCCTGACAGACTAAAATCATTTGTTCCTCTTGCTAATGCTCAGCGCTGCGTCCCAGGAACCTCTCGCTCCTCTCAGCTGCTTTGTTTTATGTGGTTTCAGCAGCTGCGTCCTCTGGGCCGCTCTGTCAGAGCTAATTTTGAAGTACACACGGGCTAACTGCAGCAGCAGCAGAGTCTAGCCTTTTCCCCTCCTGTTAGCGTCCTTTTTCATCAGCTTCCGAGTAAGGATTTACATTATGTCAAGCCTGCTCTTGCCGGCGAGGTAAGACGAGGTCAGGGGAAGTTATTTCAAAGAGGTCGTGCAACGTCTTAAGAAAGTGTGGCGCCTCAGTCTGACATTCAACAAGAAAGGTTTGAGGAAAGTGTGTTATCGGCAAAGGCTGCAGCAACGTGGCTTCAAAGACTAAAGTTTTGTTGTTGAATTATTGAAGCGATCAACACTCCTCCTTCTACAGGAGGCAATCAAGGGACATACTGATGAATAATAATCTTTACAACAAGACACAAGAGAGAACGGCACATGTGGGGAAACAGAGCACGGCTTAGTTTACAACTGAGTTACTTGTTTTCATGCTCTAGGCAGCGCTTCCACAGCATGATTTTGTTTACATAAAGCTGTTGAATAGAGAATTCATTTAATTTCATGCAAAAAAATGCACAATAGACATCCGTTTGTTTAAATGTCTAAATAAGACATTTATGTGGCTGCAACTAACAATATTTTTCATAATTGATTCATCTGGTGATTCTAATGCTGTTACAATATTTATAGAGCTCAAGTGAAGTCATTAGATCTCTCGTTTTGTCCAACCAACCATCTTAAGCCTAAAGATATTCAGTTTATTATCAGGTATAAGAAGAACAAGCAGCAAATCCTCACAATTTAGAAGCTGGAACTGTCAAATGTGTAGCATTTCTGTTCGACAAATCATTGACTGATCATCATTTCCTACCAACAGTCAATGCTGACTTTATTTTACCATGACCAAGATCATTCCCTAAGCTTCACTAAGTAGTTCTGCTTTAAACTATGTTGACAGCGTAGTTGTTTTTTTAACCCAAACCATTTTTTTTCCTTTCCCAAACCCTAACCAAGTAGTGTAGTTGTCTACAGTTAACTAAACCTTAACCAAAGGGTCATATGAATGATTATTGAAACAGGAAACTCAACATATTTTATCATTCACTTGCTGATCTTATTCTGGACAATCTGTACTGACAAAACTCCCAAAACATCTGCATGAAGAACAACACAAACAGTATTTGTTTAAAAAAATCAATGTCAATATTGTATTTCTTAAAAATGTACAAATGATATTTACATTTAACCAGCTCAACAAACTGGTACGACAATGTACAAAAGGAAAAAAGCTTGATTCTTGCTGCGAGAGCACAAACGATTTATGCGTGGGTTCATAATAATTCAGTCACAAATCAAGTCTCTGATGCCCGACACAGAGAGGTCACAGTTAATCTCAGCAGCAATGCAGCAATCAAATAATGGCTAACTGAGGACAATGACTGTAAACCTGAAATGCTGTAATGCGGAAAAGAAACTCGAGCTCATCGAGCTGAAACTTGATGTAGAATAAAGTTCAGCTCGAATAATTTACAGTGTAAAACGAGGTTGTTGGTGATGGTACATTCCAAATATGCAGGTATCGGATAATTTCCTAGTTGCATTTTACACATTTTAAATGTAATCATATGCACAATATGCATATGTTTTGGCTGAGCCAGGCACTTAGTAAACTGATCTTACTGCAGACCTGTACAACAACTGGAAGATTTCTGTTGTTCACATCATATTTACTACCTATGGCAGCAAAAAAAAAGAAATATGGCTTTTCAAAAAGATAGAAAATTACCATTTTTAAATAACAATTGAGACTGTACAAGAAAACAAGCGTCGCACACTGCAGAGGCTTTTTGGCACACAATTACATCAATTCTAAGTTTTGAATGTCTATTGTGCATCAGGAGTTCAAAAGTTCAGCCGGGGGGAAATAGTTTGTTACGACATCGAGTTGAGGAACTTGCTTTCTTCTGCCAGAGCAGTCAGCAACGAGCTCATGTCCCCGATGGCCATGTTCCCCGTCCCTGCCGGCACCGAGGGCAACGTCACCGAGTTCCTTGGTGTTGTCAGGCGAGAGGAGCTCTGGGACAAGCTCTGGAGCAGACCTGGACTCAGGGTTCCCGACATGAGGCTGGAGTGATCCCCATCGTCCAGCATGCTATCAAAGTCTATCTGCGCCTGCTCCAGTGCTGCATTACAGTTTACGGTCCTGGATGCCTGCGTGTTGCCTGGACTGGGAGACACTGCGTTGTTTTCAGAAGGAGGTACATTCACCGCAGGAGAAACACAAAATACTTGAATCTGCCCTGTGTAGTACAAGGCATTGTCATCAGAGTTGTTGCTGCAATGAAGTCCTAAACCTCCACCACTGGGTAACGTGGAAGCAACATCCACGTTAGCAATACTTGGGTGCCTTGTTTGGTTTGTCACTTTTGGCCCTGAAAGATGCTTGTTTCGAGATTTAGGCTCTGTTGGTGGCATTGGTTGGAAATGGCTGTGATTCACAGTTTGCAAGGGATTTTGGAGGGTCATGTGACAGTTCTGCTGATCTGACATCATGATTGTTTTATCACAGTCCTCAACTTTAACTTGCACAGGCTGAAATCCAGCATCAGCAAAGTGCATGTCAACAGTTTCCATGTCAACTGGCTCCTGTTTGCATGTGGGAATTAGCATGCTCCCATTGACTGCTCTTGTGTTGTTACACGGTGGATAAGTGGTGTTACCGTTCTTATCACAAGGACTAAAGCCTTTGTTGAACCTGCACTGAGAGCTAAGTGCTTCATTGAGATTTGATGACTGCTGGAATCTTTGCTGCTGGAAGCAGTTTGCTCCTGGTTCAGTATTCAGCTGTTTGCATCTTTGCTGCATTGTGTTAACAAGGTTTTGAACCATCTGCTGGTTGGAGCTGAGATTGTTGTGAAAAGATCCAAAGTTCTGGTTTTGTTGGAGGACAGCCAGGTTCCCTCGGACCTGGAGTTTGGAGCACTGCTGGCTGGCATCCATGTGTCCCAAAGAGACTTTGTTCCACTGAGCAAGTAAGTTGGCCTTACTGTCCCTTGGTGCAGATGGACACATCTGATGTTGCTGCCCTGGACTCATGCTGGAAGTGGACAAAACCTGATTCATGTTGGCATTCACGATGGCCGTCCTTCTCTGATAGTACGACTGCTGCTGGAGATTGGGGTCTCCTTGGAAATCTTGTTGATTTTGTGACACTCTGTTGGTTGGGTCTCTGAGGTCAGGCAGCATCAGGTCTTCTTCAGGGATGTCACTCGGTATTATCCCCATCGTGACGTTCTCCGAAATGCTGGGTGGTCGCAGGCTGTAAGGGTAGAGGTGGGGACTATCATCCGGTCGTAGGCACCCTTGCTGTGATAAAAGTCGGCTATGTGCTGCAGGAAGCGGATGGGGCTGCCCTCCACTCAGTGTGCCCATGCTCTTGTAGCGCTGCATTTGTGGCTGGCTGGAATAATCTATAGCTACGCGTCTCACGGGGTCACTTGCTCGGCGGGGGATGTTAGATGGGACATCATGGGGCATCATGCTCCGCATGGTGTAGCTGCTGTACTGCCTGGAAGGCAGGCCTTTGTTGGTGGTGGAGGAGTCCCCATACAGTGCTGTGTGTTCCCTCAGACACATTCGGTCTATGTGTGGAAGAGGTGTAGGCGGTGCTCCTCCAGTGGCGGCAGCGTATTTCGCCTTGAGGTGGTAGTGCTGCGCTGGGGTCAGGCTGAGAGGGCTGGATAGGCCCCTTCCGTACCCTCCTGTTCCTCCGCTGCCTCCCCCACACTGGCTGGCCTGACTGGAGCGCCGGGACATGTCAGCAGAGATGGGGTCGTAGGAGTCGGCCGAGCTAAGGTTGCTGGGGCGGTTGGCACCAGACTGCGAGGCCTGGCTTGAGCGCCGGCTAGAGTAGCAAGGGGAGATGCCGGAGGACCGGCGGCTGAGGGTGTAAACTGAGCTCAGGGTGCTGGAGGTGCTGTCACGGCGCTCTGAAAGCTTTTCCAGCAGAGTCATTTTACCAGAGCTCAGATCACCAAAGCTGGAACCAGGGAAGGACACCAGACCACCACCCATACTTGGACTCTCCAGGAGGGACCCTGTGAATGAACAGATACAAATTTTAGACACTTGAATTCTCACCAACTTGGCAGCTCTTTGGAGTTTTGATCTTTGACCTTCAGTCTGAACACCTGATAAATCTGAACTCTTCTAAAACGAATCTACCACCGGCAGACAGTCAAATTCACATTAGCAACTACAGTAGCTGGTGGACAAAGTGGAACATCTAACAGCTTCAAAAAACACTTTATTTTTCTCATACTGCCCATGGCTGCTGCACCTGTATTCACCCTCTGTCTAAAATGCTCTGTTGGGACACCTGTCTATCGAAGACCCCCTCCCGAAGAGCAGATAACCAAAAATAGAAACTCTGTTCGGTATGACATCATAAGGAGCCGAGAGTAAATACCTTTACCTCATTATTTGAAGCTTTGGCCACGTTTAACATGAACATCCAACACTGTAACATTATACATATGACAGGAAATACAGAAAAGCATAATAGTTCTTTAAGATTTAGATATTTTTCTCAGGAGTTGCTGCAGACCAAACCACAGCTAAAAGGAGAGTGAATATTGTGAGCTTGTTGTGGAGTTCTTCAGCTTTAATCTGACCATAAATATCCTCAGTACTGTATCCTGCTTTTCTGCTTACCGCCTGCTGGTATGGGTGGGAGCTTGGTGCCGAGGACCAGGGGAGTTGGGTTGCTGGCCCATTGACACGAGTCCCTCACTGTCTTCAGCTTCTCCTTCTTCAAATGCTCCATGCGCCGACTGGTGCCAAACTGCTTTCGGAAGTGGAGACCCACCACCGCGACCCCGCCGGTCGAATCTTCACAGCCCAAGGACTCCACAAAGGGCAGGTCGTCCAAGGTGCTGAGGTCCCCCAGGCTTTCCCCGCTGTGCGCCGCCATTTCTACTCCACTGTCATTGTTGGTGGCACTGCCAAGTGGTGATGGTTCGCTGCTACATGATGACTGACCGCCAGGGCTGGACTGATACATCTAGAAGGAGGGATGGATGGAAAGAGCAAAAGGAAAGAGAGAGTAGACAAGATTAAAAAAAGAGCATAAGAGAAGCAGAACATTTGTCCTAAAAAAAACTGTTTTTCCTCACAGAACAGAAGTGGAGCGGTGGTTAACATGGCACGAAGAACAGTGAATCATTGAATCTTTTATCCTCCCCCAGCTTAATTGTAAATAATGACTGTTTTTGGGGGGGATGGGGTGAAGAGGTGGGGGTGCACCACAGATTACAGACTGTCTCAGTCTGTCTGTGAATTGGAAATGGGCAGGATGAAAGGCTGCTTGAGCCCGTGCCAGAGTAATCATCACAAAATGTGATTACACTTCTCCAAAACTAAACTCTTTTTGAACATTTAGGTGAGCATGAAGCATTGCTTGTCACACTGATTTGTTTCAATTAGATTTACAGTAAAAACCTTTTGGGATTTCCTTTCTTTCATCTACAGTACACAATCTTTTATTTTTTTTTCGTAGTTCTATCATACCAACAAGTACCACTTATCTTGCACTTATTTTACTGATATTTGACCTCAGAACTCAAAGATGTCAGGTTCATGATTTCACATTTTCTGCAGTAGTTTTCTCAGTATTATCTCACTCACTTTGCTCGTGCAAATGGGAGTTAATTTGTAATATATGGTTCTACATTTTGATGTCTTTTCTTAGGACTATAACGGTTATACAGTATTTATCTCCCTGAATTGGCCCTGACCAGCCTTGTTTTCATTGCACACTGTAATGTATTCAAAGCTAAAAAGCTGTCTTGATCATAGCGTGATAGTTGGCTCTGTTTGCACAGAGTGCCAAAACCAATTCCCAATGTTTGAATATTAATCCTGGAGTTGCTTTCATCAGGTTTAGGCTCTCTGACAGGTGTTTGATAGGACTCCACTGTAGGTTTAAACTGCCCATGTAAAAGGAAAAGTGACGTACACTGTGTCATAGATGGCATGCAACTGCGTGTATTATAGGTTTAACAACCTTTGTGTTGAAGATATTTAAGAAAAAACAAACCAATCAATGCAAATGATAAAAACATGATTATGTATTTTTTATAAAGTAATCTGTATTGAAAAAATCCTGATGCAGCTGATGATGAAATGAAGACGTGAATTCATACGAGGACAGTTTGATTCCAAAATATTGTACAGTGTCTGCAAGCAAAGTGAACATGATTTTATCCTTTAATGGGTAAAAATGTAGTGCAGTTTTCCACGAAGAGCTTCAGCATTAAAGGTGTCAGCTTTTTTCTCAAGGGTCAATATCTTATGTTGAACCCAAGAAAGTGAATTGTGTATCAGTAGGAGTTGCCAGTTTCTCTCTGGCTTTTGATTTGTCATTATCTCATTTTGGAATGAAACAGTTTATTTTGGATGCAAAAGATGGCGTTAGATGGTGAAATATATGAAAATAAGCCAAAGGTGAGCTCACCTTAGCAAGGTCTGTCCATAAGGAAAGTCAGAAAAGGGAGAGAAATGAAGACAAGCCGCAAGCAGAGCAAAGGTTAGAATAACGAGGCGTGCTGTTATTTGCAGGGCTGATGGACTACAACTCAATTTCTTTTTAAGACTTTTAGAATAAGAGGAAGTAGTTAGTACAATGAAATGTATAACTTTTGGAGCGTTCTTACCACAGAGTTTTCCGTCTTGATGGATTTGACGTGCAGGTAGTCATCCACCCCTCTGGGGGAGCTGTTGTCTGACATCTTGTCTTCCCTCTGGATTCTGTCTATGGTGCCCGCCTCGTTCTCGCCGTTCTCCCTGGGCGCCGGCGGCCTCGGCGGCAGGTCACTGCGCTGCTTTTTGGTGACGTGGGCCTCTGGGCCGTGGACCGTCTTCACATGCTTCCTGAGGGAGCTGGGGTCTGTGTAGCGCTTGGTACAGCCAGGGATCTTACATACATAGGGTTTCTACAAATAAAAACACACATACAGATACTGATTTAAGTTATGCTTATAAATACCACACAAAGAGTTTCCTGTGTCAATTTAGTTGTAGCTTTGTGAGCTACAAGTTGAAACATTACCAGCTTAAATTACAAAGGATGAACATGAGAAAATGATCTTTACGTTTTAAAGGATTTTAACATTTCTGACTTGGTGGTAGTATTGAAAAGGATACTGTAGTAGACACAATGATCACTACTTTAAGCAACTGAAGCGCATCAATGTTCATCTTAATTGTCGAACTTTCCTACAAACAGAAACTCACATATATCCTACTTTAATGGCTTTAAAACGTCACCTCCTTGTGTTCATAGTTGGTTGTAAATGTTGTGCATCAATACATTTTTTGTCCCTATTTTCAGCTCAAATGTGTCAGTTTATTGTGAAAGTATTGTTTACGTTTAACTGAGTTAGATTTGCTCTGCGTACAGTAGATGTCTGTAAAAATAAATCTGTGTGTGTGTTTGGAGAGCCCTCAGTGAGTGTATTCACTCCCATTCTGCAGTGCCACTGATGGATAAGCAGCGAGGCTACTGAAACGCTTCCAGGTTTCATTATCTATTCGGTGTCTGCAGGTGGTCCCACTCCACGGAGAGGAGGAGGAGGGGTTGGTGAGGAGCATGATTCGCCCTAATGCATTGTGGGCTGTCGTGCTCATTATGTCTACACCTCGTTATTTACTCACAAACGTCTGCAGACACGCTAAAACAACCCACAAACCTAGGCATCCACACCTGCACGGACTGGAAACAAAACTGGATGGGAATTATGTGCTGTCTGAAACAATCTGGACACAAAGGAAATTTGGGCCACAGATGAATGTAAAGTCCTGTCGCTCTATGCAGTGTTTCACATCAGTCAGCTCGTACAGATTTATGGAGAATGTCTTATGGAGCGCTACAAGAGAGTCTGTGGTGAGTTGTGAACTTGGTGGTGAAAAGTACCTCGTTGGAGTGTGTCCGGTTCTGGTGCTTGGCTCGGTCCGAGGCGTTGGAGAAGGCTTTGTTGCATCCTTCGTGCTCACAGACGTACGGTTTCTCTCCCGTGTGCGAGCGCAGATGGGTTTTGAGGTTTTCGAGACGAGAGTAGGCCTTAGCACAGCCCTCGAACTGAAAAGAAAGCAAGCAGACCTTTTTTATCATAACTATCAGCATCTCAGCCATCAAAAGGGACATGTTTAAAATCATGTAGAAAAGGGAACCTAAAATGAGATTACATAATTTTTGAGAGACAAAATAGCAAATTTTCTTACTGACTACCAGTAAAAGGGTAATTAATAAGCAACAAAAAAAAGATTACAATACCATTTTCTGACGATTTGTGGACAAAATAATCAATTAATCCAGAAAATAATCTGCATTACTTCTTATTTTGTTTTTTTAATCAATGGATTTAAGATTATTTAGGTCATATTTGCCCCAGTTTTATTCTTCAAATTGACGTTTTTACAAACCAAACCAGTTGATGAAAGAATTGTTGTGAGATTAATGTATTTATTTTATGTGCAATGAATAGAAAGAAGAAAGAAATCTTCAATCCTGCCATCCCAGGGGTGTGTGTATGTGTTTTACCTACATATATAAAACTAGATGCGTGTGTGTGCAGAAACGTGCGGTGTTTAGAGAGTGCGAGCTGCCGCCCTCCGGGGGCCCGTGGGGGCGCCAAGGCCATCCGTTACCTACCGTGCACTTGTGTGGTTTCTCCCCCGTGTGTCGGCGCATGTGAACCACCAGCATGTACTGAGCTTTGAAGGGCTTTTGCTCCCGCGAACAGTCCTCCCAGCGGCACACAAACTCCTTCTTCTCTCCGTGGATGTGGTCATTATTGATGTGCTGTGGGACACACACACACACGCAGAGAAGTGAGAGGTTTTCTGGAGAGAGTTGTCCACTAAGAGGCTCTCATGTTGTTCTTGGCGAGGTTTTTCTGTAGAAATCCATCTCATCAGCATAAATCTCAAAGGGAGGCTGCAGCAGAGGAAACTGTTACAGTCTCACTAATTAGGGCCGCGTATATTCTTTATATCAGACCTGATGAAAGCAACTTCCAGAGTGAAATACAAACATTCTCCCATAATGTACAAATCTCAGATTTTTCCATAACGTTGGTTATATTTTCTTTAATAAAAGTCACAAAATCTGCCAGTGCAGTATAAACATTTCTGATGCTATAGAAGCATCTTTTTCTGATTATAGTTATAATAATAATTCTCTCTTTCTTGTCACAAAAAGTAAAGTTTTAAGGACTCAATTATAGACAAAGATGATAAGATTTTTCTTGAAGTATATTCAGGTTTCCTTTGAACAATCATCTTATCATGTCAGACATTTATAAATATGCGCTTTCTTTTTGAGAGTAAGATGTTTCATGACTCATGTTTGTGTGTGGACGTGTTTATCTTATCTTAGCATAAACTGGAAACGGGGGAAAATGTCCAAAGTTCAAAATCATACACCATCTCTCCTTTTCTTGGCGAAAAAACAGCCAACTGCAGATACGATCTGTGAGCACAGGGACAATGCTTCCAGACCTGGAAACCTCTGACACTTTCTAGGGCTGCAACTAACGCTAATTTTAATTGTCAATTAATGTGTGCATTATTTTCTGTATTAATAGATTAGTTGTTTGGTCTGACATGGTGATATATGTTGATCAGTGTTTTCCAAAAGCCAAAGAGGACGTCCTCAAATGTCTTGTTTTGTCCACAACTCAAAGATATTCAGTTTACTGTCACAGAGGAGAGAAGACACTAGAAAATATTCACATTTAACAAGCTGACAATGACTCAAACTTCTGCTCTTCATTTTGCATCACGTTGCAATGCACTGTTCTTCCAGATAAATCTTTCAGGGCTTCTGGTGATCTGTGAGATGTCGATGGAAAAAAAGATTCCTTAAATGTTTATCCTAAATCTAAAGAGAAGCCTAGTGGAGCTCTGCCAAGGAGAGGAAAGGGAGTAATGGAGTTTATGTGAAATGTGGTCTTGATTTGGAGAAAACAATATCACTGTAACAATACTGCTGGCAACTATCTCGACCACAGTCTCATTTGTTTACAGGAATCACTTCAAAGCATCAGAATGATTTCGAAAATAAAACACTGATGTTTAAAGATGCCACACATAGCAGCTATAAGAGCCAGTCTAAGTTCTCACAGAGGTGTCGGCGAGTTCCCTCACCCTCACTAATCCCCTCACCCCGCTCCGTCTTTTCTCTCTTTGCTTCACTGGAAGTGTGGAATGCTTAAGACCCTTTTAACCAAGACACTGCTTGTTGTGATGGAGAGAAAAATCTGACTCGGCCTCAAACAGATGGCTCTAAACATGCATCTGCAAGAATTAAATGTAAATGGAGCATTAGTTTCCAGGTATCAAGTGTCTGCTCTGAGTTCAGTCTTGACTTTTAGAACGGTAGTTTGAGGACGTAATCTTTACTCACTGTCCACTTACTAGAAAAAGCTATGAATCTCAACTTAAGGTTATCCTTGCATCGGAAAAGTTTACAGTTCATTGGTGCTTGATTTTTGGTCTTGAAGTTCCTGGTGAGAATTAAGAGAGGCTGTCTAACAAAGAATATACAAAATAGGATCGGAGAGCTGTGATGCAGGTAATATTTTCCCAGTGCAGAGTTGTGAAGCAACATATCTTAACATATCCAAATACTTTGCTCATTTTAATATACACTTTCTGTAAGATATGTGCACTGTGAGCTGTATCATGAAAAACTAAATAACGTATACACCGTAATAAATAATAATAATAACATTTTTAGAGGGTCTTTGTTGTTGAGGAGTCAAAGACGAGCTTAGACAGATTATCAGACACCTGAATAATGTTGCAAACCTGTTCACCAAAACTGTCTCGCTATTACATGCTGATAAACTCCAAAACTGACGAGCACTAGCACCTTGGCAAGCATCCAGTTTTTGTCTCTTCTAGTGTCTGTGCAGTCATGAAATTTGAGCGGGAGACCGTGGCGAGCAGCAGAATTTAGTTTGTTTTGTGGAAGGTTTTATCTGGTAGTGAGTTTGTATTTGTGTGTTTTAAGCAGTCATAGACAGACAGACACTTACATGGACCAGCTGGTCCTGGGTGTCGTACTCCTTGCTGCAGCCCTCCCAGTGGCAGTTGGTTTCGTAGACGGCCTCGGGCTCCTGCTTACAATCGTCCCGATCCATGTCGTCCTTCAAGTCCAACAAGCTGCCGTGATGGTTCTGTGGACAACCCAAACATTTTCTAAATATTCCAAAAAGGGAATTGCATACACTTTTCTACTTCTAAGGGTGTATTTGCACCAGGCACATGTGGAACAGTTTACAGCGGCTGTTAGGAGTCATATTCAACTGTTTGTTCATATGTTTTACCTGATATAACCAGACACAGAAAATTACAGATTGAAGTCCATCATGCACAACTGAAGTTAAAGAGGTTGGATAAGATTTGTTTTGACAACGTCCACCACAAACACACACCCGTGACGTGTGTTTACAGCTCCTGGTTCCCTTGTAATTAGGCAGCGTGAACCTCTGCGTGTGTCTGTTTCAGAGCGACGAAGACCATCACAGGTCTCAAAGTCACACTGCAGGTCAGGACACTTCTTTAACAGGTGGCAACCGTTTTGCTTAAACTACATATCTGCCTAAAAAAGTATTTGCTCCATTACTGCAAAACCTCAGAAGTGAATATAACTGAGGACACTCAAACCTGCCGCTAATCGTTTAACCTAATCCAAGTCTTAACCCTCAAAAAGCCCTTTAGAAAATGAGGAGCAGAAGAAATGGCCTCACTTTGCAAAATGTTTTTCAAGAAATATTTCCCAAGTTTCCAAAATGTCCCTCACATACCCTCACATACAAAAGTTTTTGCTTTCACGAAAATGTCTTCACATTTAAAAGTATGCTTAACCAAATTTTGGTGAAACTTTCCAAAATATTCTGACTTTCTAGAAAATGTCCTCAGTCTACATTTATGTCATCCTGACTTTCCAAATGTCATCCCAACAGTCCAAAATGTCCTCAATCTCTAAAAATATTCTCAATACCTCAAGTTTTACAACTTTCTAAAAATATCCTCACTTTTAAAATACTTTTTGGGGAAGTGAGTAACTTTCTAATAATTTCCTTACTTTTCCATAAAGTCCATTTTACTGACAGAAAAATCCTCACGCTCAGTGTCTCAAACTGAAATTGTCTTCACAAAGAAAGATTTGTACGAGAGCACACATGCAGAAACTGACACACTGCTAGTCCCAACCGGCTTCCTGTACGCCTCCACCAACACAAAGACACACACACCTACACACACACACACACACAACGTGCTGACTGCAGCATGTTTGTCTCTGCCCCACGCACACTATCTTCATCAATTCTGGTGGCCCCAAGACGACTGCGTGCACCGCCGTCCCCATGCATCAAGCCCAAACCTGCCTCGCTATCGGAGAGGAGCCGCAAATTTGTCAAAAGAAAGAGAAAAAGGCTCCTCAGATGACAATAAAGCCCGGACAATATTTCATGAAAATGAAGTGCTCTGGCACAGTTTACAGTGGCCAGGGAGCGGGAGAGAGGAGCGGAGCAACGAATGGATGCAAAGCTCTTATCATGTGGAGTTTTTCTTTATCCCAGACGCCTTTTACAAGAGGGTCACGGGAGGCTGCGGCCCCCAGGGGCCACGAGTCACACCATGGATCAGGACGCAGGGAACGAGTAGTGAGAAGAGACAAACAGGAGGTCATCACTTTTTAAAATGCCCCCACTCTTTTAAAATGTCCTCATTATCCAAAAATGTCCCGACTTTACAAAACGGTTTGAATTACCAAAATAATAATAATAATAATAAATATCTGTCCTTTCTCTAGACAATGTTTTTGACTTTCCAAAAAATTTCAAGAAATGTCCAAATATCACCCAACTTTCATATACAACCTGACTTTTGTCCTCACTTTTAAAAATATCCTCTTTCCAAAGAAAATCCTGACTTTCCCAAAAAAAAGTCCTGACTTCACAAAACATTTTGAATGATCAAAATATATATATATATACAGTACAGGCCAAAAGTTTGGACACACCTTCTCATTCAATGTGTTTCCTTTATATTTTCATGACTATTTACATTGTAGATTCTCACTGAAGGCATCAAAACTATGAATGAACACATATGGAATTATGTACTTAACAAAAAAGTGTGAAATAACTGAAAACATGTCTTATATTTTAGATTCTTCAAAGTAGCCACCCTTTGCTTTTTTGATAACTCTGCAAACCCTTGGTGTTCTCTCAATGAGCTTCATGAGGTAGTCACCTGAAATGGTTTTACCTTCACAGGTGTGCTTTGTCAGGGTTAATTAGTGGAATTATTTCCCTTATTAATAAAAAAGGAAAGGGTGGCTACTTTGAAGAATCTAAAATATAGAATTTTATTTAAAGGATAAAATGATATAATAAATATGTTACAGTTACGGTGAAGGTGTACCGTAGTTAAAGGTCCAAACTGTCCTGCTGCACTAATGATGCTGCAAAAACTGTTGTTACTAAATGCAGGAGAGATTTATTTGAATCTGTAATGTAGTTTGGGTTATTTATTTTCATACCGGTGAGCAAGGAGACATTGGCCTCAACCCCTCTGCTTCAGTCTTGACCTTTGACCTTTTGGTGATCATGGGGTCGATTGTGCTGCTGACGGCCGAGTCGCCGCTGTGGTTCTGAGGGGAGGAAACAAGAGTCAGTATCCAAATCCTTAAGAAAGTAAAGATGCATGAGCATAAAATAATCAGTATCGTCAATAAAATCGCTCCAAATCAACCAGAAAAAGTCCAGTGATAATCTTAGTCTAACAAATAACCAATAAGCCATTACTTGTCCTTCTTTTGTTGTTAATTGATTTAACTATTCCATGAAAATCAACAAGCAGAAACAGATCCGATGATCTCCCCTTGCCATGCACTTGTTGACCTTTCACAAACATTTCTGAGTTCAGGCACAGATGACTCCACTAGCTGACAGAATCAGAGGTAAAAACCAAGTTGGGACTGTGTGGGTGGAGGGAAATGATGGGTCCCCCTCTTAAACATTTACCTCTGAGGGGGCGCTGCACACACTGATTACACGTGCTGACACCGCACATCAAAATAGCATATAGCAAATAGACGATTCGGCTGACGTCAAAAAATGTGATGGAGAAACAAAAATCCACTGTGAGAACAAACAGTTGCAGATAAATTCCAGCTTTGGCTAAATAGTTGATTCAACGAGAAATACTGGCAGACCAAAAAGGGGGAATTTCCTTCAGCCAAACTCAGAAAATTTATTTAAAATGAGAGCGCTGATTCATCCACACAAACCTCACTTATTTTAAACCTCTGAACCACGTGAACATGGACCTGTAAATGCTCCAGAAACACAAAGATATATTCCATTTCTGTCTTTATTTGAATCCTAAAAGGTTGTCTCGAGAAAGTTCAGGATATTTATTTTTTATTTTTTAAGGTCCATACATTACAGTCAATGATAATACCTATCATACTTCTCATTAAGCCATCTGTACATGTATATTAATAGCTCCCAGAAAAGTATCACAGGCTCAGAAAACAGAACAAAAGTGAGCAAGGACCCATTAGGCATTCATACTGTATTATATAGACATAACCATTTTTAAATAAAATAAAATAAGAACAGGAACTGAACAAACAAACGTGTTGGGGTAAACCTCAATGACACATAAAGCCCTCTACAGAGGGAAAATAAAAGAAAACAAAAAGGTCACAAAAATCCACTTTAGACAAATGATGGTGGTATTGGTGTGACATACGTTATCCATCCTTTCCCATCTTTTTAAAAAAGTTCCCTGTTACAGTCTCAAAGCAAAAGTAATCATTTCCATCTTGAAAATATCGTAGATAATGTCAGTCCATTCAAGTTCAGGATATTTTAACCCGTTTCTAATATAAATCCACAATAGATACCTGTATCTTGACACGAGACAAGACAGGATTTGAGTACAAGATAATCTTAAAAAAGTAAATGTCTTTGTACCTTGGACGGCAGGTCGCTGTTGTGGGCGGAGGCGGGCAGGGAGGAGAGGCCGAGGCCCGGCTGGCGGCTGGAGTAGGAGGGCGGAGGCTGGATGAGAGGTGGAGTGTGTCCAAAGGCGCTGAGCCCCCGCTGCTGCGAGAGGAGCTGCTGGTAGGCCATGGGGTTGATGGGATGAGGGAACGGGAAGGATGGGCTGCAAAGTGCAAAAACATGACCATCAGAATGACATTGATCCTGCATTTTTCACTGGGGTTAGGTGAGGAGGCAAGGGGTAAGAAGCAACACAAGGAGGTACAAAAGGAAAGAGGGAGGAATGGAAGGTAGAAGAAAAGTAGAGAGAGAAAGAAGCTGCAGGAAGCAAATGGGGGTATAAATATTGGGGGTGGCTGTGGCTCGGAGGTAGAGTGGTTGCCCCTCAATCACAACGTTGGAGAATCAATCCCAGGCTCCTCCGGCCACATGTCAACATGTCCCTGAGCAAGACACTGAACCCCAAGTTGCTCCTAATACTTAGGATGGGTAAAATGCAATAATAGAATTTCACTACATTGTACTGTGTGTATGTGATGATTAAGAATAAAGTTTGATCTTTTTGGTTTGATCCTTTTAATCTTAAATCAGTCTTTTAAAGATGAATATGAGACTAAATGACTGCTAAAGTCAAGAGGATGTGTGGGACTGTGTTTGGGTCACGTTGTCTCTTTAGGTGAGTTACCTGAGTCCTCCGACTGACAGGTGGCCGTAGGAGCTGCTGGCAGCCGAGCTGGAGCGCGAGTTGTTGATGTAGGCGACAAGCGAGTTGGGCGAGGTGCGGATCATGGTCTGGAGGTCGATGCTGGCGTCCGACAGCGGCGAGATGGACAGAGCCCTCTTCCTGCTCAGCCTGGGCGTCAGTCTGGGGCTGGAGAACCGCGACACTGTGGACACACAGGTGAGTCCGCTTTAATGTAGGAGACACAACTTATTTGGCTTTTTCTCTGCTGCTACAGCACCAAATGTGGATTCATCCACTGCTGAAAATAGTCCCCAACAACTGCAATGTTTTCTCCTGTTTGTTTGATAAAAACAGGAAATGACTGTCTGTGAAAGTTCTCAGGTTAAAAGGTTAAAAAACCTGCTGCACAAAGGTCTCCACAGATACCTGGTGTTAATATGACAGAGGTGATAAATGCTGCACATCCTCCATACTGTCCCCCTCCTCCCCGGTGAGACTCTAAATACTCTCAGTCTGAAGGAATCATTCCTGAAGAGCCACTCATCGCCTCATCGTGTCACTTTACTCGCGTTATTTCAGGATCGAGGCGTCGAGCTCCAGCCGGTGTGATGGATGCCGCCACAGCCTCTCCGCGACACTCACACCCCACGGACACAGAACAACCCTATCAATAAGTGCCGGAGATTGATTCACAGCTAATACAGTAAACAATCTGTTCACGGTGATGGAAACTGAGCCTGGCAGAGGATATTATCGAGTCTCATGGAGGCACGATGGGGAACACACAGCAGCAGGAAACCCAGGAAAAGAAAAGAACTGACAGAAATTTTAACAGAAGAGTCGAGAGAGCTTTAGTTTTTGGTCCATTTACAGAGAAGAATCAAAACATTTCTGTCTACATTTGAGTCCTAAAACTTAACTTTCTTTAAATAAATGAACAGGTGAAACAAGAAAAAGACACTTTGTGCAGATAACTGCACCATCATTAATGCAGAATATAGATTAAGTGATTAATTAATATCCCCAAAACATTGTGCATTGCAGTTTGTTTTACTTTAGCACAGACTTTCACTTGTTTTAAGACAAAAAAAACTAAGACTTCCACATGAAAAACTGTCCTTTAAGTAGCATCCTTGCTGCTGATGTACTTTTGAGCAACACACTTCAGTCTTTGTTCCAAAAACTTGTCTGAATTAAAGCCAGTGGCGCTCTGACATCTGCCCACATGTGGCGACCCCATTAAGATTCAGACATAACTAATCAATCTTCCCCACAATAATTCCCCGTAATTACTTCAGATAAACATCACACAGTCTGGGTTTGCACTTCACGATGTTAAATGAGGGCAATTTACAGGGAATTGATTTCAACTGCGGGGAAATGTATGCAGAGCGATCCGATCGATCTCCGCTCTGAAATGTAAATTCAGACAAGGACTTGAAATCTTAACAGAGAAGACTGCGCAGCTTTATGGATCTGAACTTTCTGTTTGTTAGTGTTGTTGCACTGGATTTCTTTCTAATAAATAAATCTATAAAATGTCCAACAACTGTGATGATTGTTGATCAAACCTAAAAGATATAAAACAGACACAATCAGCAAATTTGAGAATCTGAATTTGGTATTTCTGCTTTGTGGAATTGCAAATTTTTGCATCAAAATGTGTTTTTCCAATTAACTAATTAATGAATTAGCTTCACAAAGCATTCAGGGACTGCTTCTGACCTACAGAGCCACTGTGAGTGATTTTCTTTATACTTGTTGATCAGTTATGCTAATGAGGCTCATTTTAGGTCAAACTATCTTTTAGGTCACTGAAAATGGATCTTTTGGAAATTTCAATTCAATGACCTTTATTTCAACTCGTGAGACACTGAGGTTGCCCTCGTTTACAGTGACGACGTGCAAGAGAAACAAAATAAACATAAAATGAAGTAAAATACTAAAAGAACAAGGAATTCAGCTTAAACAGTTATGTAATGAGATGTTTAAAATTCAGAAATTATAGTTCTAAACATACCAAAAGTAGGAAGAGCAGTCGTTTTTAAATAGTTTTGCAGGGCATGAATTTGTAGCACTAAAAGAAAAGGCAGTCATTCCTAGGTTTGAGCGTACTCGAGGAACCTTAAGGAGAAGCAGCTCACTAGAATGAGCCTCTATTAGATAGGACATCTGAAGACAGGGAAGTGGGAGAGGGAGGGGGATGACATGCAGCAAAGCCAGGCGAGCCACCAAGACGCCCCATGTCTTTCTTGACTCTTGACTTCAATGTGTTTTTGCATTTTCGTTCGAACTGAGCTTTTTAAACTTGTGTATGTGTGGATAGTATTTTTTTTATTTTTGAGAACGAAGGAGGGGGAAAAAATACTTGTGTACATGTGGACTAGCTTTGGAGGCAATTGGTAATTCTTGATTCAGTTACAGCCCTAATAGGAATGTCTGTCAATGTGCTTTAGCGTCAGTTGCATTATTTTGTCTCGCATCTGTACATATCTGATGATACGCTGGTTGTTTGGACCGATGCACTTATTGAATGGATTTACTTAATATATTAATGTCATAGTCTTCTTGCAGTTTATAGGCTATTTATATATAAATTGAATCTTTTGATCCACTTAAGCACCTGTGGTTGTTGCATCAAAGCCAGGACGTTATCTCTGCTAGAAACATTTTGTGAGTTGCTGACTAGTTTACCTCAAATACTGACCAAGTAGATCAAATAAAAAGTGGGGGTTTATCCCCATTTTCAAACTGTAAATGTGCCAAGAAATGTAGGACAGAGGAAAAAGACAAAAAACAAAAGCGGGGTGCAGGTTTCAAAATATTCTTTTTAAGGGTTTTATGAGGAAATGTGGACATTCAGCATTTTTGTTTATAAGAAAACTCCTCAGAAAACCTTCAAGAGAAGTACTAAGACATACAAATGCTTTGTGCACCCAGTCATTCTCTGTAAACTCTGCCACCCTCGACATTATTACAACCTACTGGTCACTTTTAATACAAACAGTTTGGGAGCCAAACCACATCTGGCGTGCATCAAACTTCCCGTCACAGACCGTACGTCGTATAGCTTCCTCGTCTCATCTTCCCAACCGATTAATTCTGCTTTGTTTGCTTTCACTGCCGTCCTTAATGACGGGGGCTAAAAGGCTGTTTCTAACTATATCCTCGGGTACAAATCTCCAACATATGTTATCTGTTTAGAAATTGGCGCGCTGAGACTTGTGGAGGAGGGGAGACAACTTTTATCCTGGGACATATGGAATCTGAATGATGATATAACAAATCCACAGAAGAGAAAAACATCAGCGTTCGTTTCTCCAGGGATGTCTTAGCTCGGAAGGTTTATTACCAAAGACATTACTGTTTGGGGGGCTGGTGTCATGGGACGCTAATTTGGACATTTAAGCAGCTAAAGTTGAGATGTAGCTCAGGTTGACGGTGATGGTGGTGTTAGAGGGTGGAAGAGGGGGGCATGTGTAGAGGATCAGGTGTGTTTTTTTGTTAGCGGTGTTAGCGGCTGCTCAGATGAAGCAGCCGTATTCATCTCTGTTACTTCCTCTCACCTCTGGGGAGATGTGTTTATTAATGTGCCACTTCCCCTGATAAATGGACCAATGGAAAAGCCCGACTCGACTCGCTCGCCACCTCTCCTCCCCCCCAGCCGCCTCCTCCATTGTGATTTATATCCGCAGCCGCCACTGGGAGTGTGAGTGTGTGTGGAGTGATTTGCAGAGTGAATTTGTGTGTGTGTGTGTGTGTGTGTGTGTGTGTGTGTGTGTGTGTGTGTGTGTGTGTGTGTGTGTGTGTGTGTGTGATGCAGCCCCCGAGGCTCTCGGTGCCACTGTGGTCCATATGTAACTGAACTGTTTGAAACCAGAAGGTTGCAGGTTCAAACGTTGCCACAGCTGCTTGGAAACATTTGGGGAAATGCTCTGTCCTCGTTCAACGAGGAGCTCTTGAGCAAGGCGCATTTAAAGGGCCACACCAGAGTTTTTTGGGTTGTGCATGCGGTCATAATTACTTTGCGTGACTGACGACCTTTTCCCCAAGCAACACACAAGAATAATAAGTTGCAAAGAAAAAAGGAGCTCTTTAGAAATGGCATGAAAACATTGTATTTATTTCTAAGGGAACCTTTTCCTGCGACTAAAAGAATGATAAATTAAAATAGTTACTTGTAGCTGTGTTTTGGTGTGCAAATAAAAAAAGAACTTTAAGGACTTAAATTACAGTAAAACTAGTCTGGCTCAACATTTTCAGGATAAAACCTGACGCCCGGCGCCAGTCTCTCTTTCCGTTCTGTGTGTGTCAAAATCCCTTCACTTCAGCAAAACAACAACAAACTTTAGAGAAAGTTTAGAGAAAATTTGGATCATGCAACAAGGCAGCCCTGCTTGAATCTTTCGGTGAATGATTGTAAAAATTTACAAAGAATATGTTTACGGCTTTTAGTCTCTAACTGGAACCTTTTGGGACCGATGGGTAGGATTGCTGTGCACAAAATAGGCTGCTGTTGTTTTTTTTCTTTCCCAGAGTTAAAACGTGGTCAGGTTAGAGGTAACCCTTCTTGTGTACGTTACTGTTCTAGCCTTTGGACTGTACTTGATGCACAATGATAAACTGACAAAAAAGTGGACGAAACCAGTGGCTTTGTTTTAACGTTCTGCATCACACTTGGTAACAGGTCTGTAGCAGTAATATATAGCTTTACTTCCTTCCTCTTCTCTGGATGTGTAGAGGAGTTAAATGTTCTCAGCTTGTGCACTTGGCAGGTAAAGTAAAGTTTTTTCTCACAGCCACATCCAGCAGCTTCAGTGAATAACTTAACAATGACATTTTGGCGAGACAGAGCCAAGCGTGCTTTGCGTTTGTCTTGGCCTCAGCGCCTGCACAGTGTTGGGGACGGCTGGAAACTCAGTTATGACAGCTTCAGTGAGCCCGGGCTGGACGGCCTCACGCTGCTGGCAGCCTGCAGCAAAAGTTTGGCCTGAGACACCACAACACAGCGAGCTCATTCACAACCCTGTGCTCTGTCTGCTCAACCTGCAGGGATAGCTTTAACCCAGGCTGGCCGCTTGTTCAACCGCTGGGGTCTGCGGTCAACTTATTCTCTGACTCTTAATGGTTGGTGCGTTTTCTCAATTCAGTTTGATTTTTGGAACATGAAGTAGTTTTTTACCTTCCTAAGAGAGCTGAGGGTTTCTGACTTTTTTGCTTCTGACTTTAAAAAGTTACTAAGGACTTTAGTTAGTCTGAGGGTAGAGCTATAAAGGTCAATCGATTAGTTGTATGTAAACTTTTCAATTAATCGGCAACTATTTTTTCGATTAATCAGTTTGAGTCATTTTCTGTGAAAAAAAGTCAAACTTCTCTGATGTCAGCTTGTTAAATGTGAATATTTTCTAGTTTCTTCTCTCCTCTGTAACAGTAAACTGAATATCTTTGAGTTGTGGACCAAACAAGACCATTTGAGGATGTCATATTGGGCTTTTTGGGAAACACTGATCACCATTTTCTTACATTTTAGAGACCAAACAACCAGCCTATCTGAGGACTTAGTTTCAGTTAAGAAGAAGAGTGCAGTTTGTAGAGATATTGGATTTAAATGCTAGTTTTTCCCTTGTGCAATCATTTTATTTACTTTGTGTGCACTTAAAGCAAAGGGCACCTATAGATGTTCCAAAGTAACAGGAAGTGTCACTTCACTGGCAGAGCACAGAGAGCAGACATTAGTGCAGCTGGCACGTAGCATCATTCAGACTCTCTGGTGTTCATCATCAGGAGTTCCCTTCCACCATCAGTCTCCCTCTCAGACATGGCTACCCTTTTAAGGTGCAGTAGTGAAGCGCCGGATCAAAGTAGGCATTTATAACGTTATTATTTAAGTATACCTGCGACCGAATGTGCCCAGCGATGGCGTACACTGGAAATGTCACAGCGGCAAAGTACTGGGTGTTTATGGAAAAGTGCTGGCTCAGGATCGGCGGGGAGAAATATTGTGAGGCTGATACCTGAAGGCCGTTTGAAGTTGTCTGACATGAAAAATGTATACAAGCCTTATTTATTCATACGCCTCTCCTGTGATCTTTGTTTCATCATCCACCTGGACACGACGCCCTGATAGGAATTTCATTCTCCGTAATCAATGTCAAAGCAACCCATTGACCGTGGTACACGCAGCTACTGTATGTTAGCGTCCTTTACTGATGCATATGCGGTACAAACTTACTACTTATTTCTGCGTTTTGTCTTGTCTATTTCTGCAGTGATGTTATCTTCAGTTTCTCGGCTCTCGTGCAGAAAGAGTTGAGAAAAGTGTCCATGTTTGTGGCAGGAAAATTTACACAGAATTTGGACATTCTCTTTTGATAAATTACAACACTTAAAAAGCAGTCTTTGAAGTTTTTCTGGACTGGAACGCCTGCAAAATGTCACTGAAAGAGAGCAAAGCAAATAATGAAAAAACCCAAAGCTGATGCTCACTTTCAGTCACTTTAA
Source organism: Perca fluviatilis (assembly GCF_010015445.1). Classification (NCBI taxonomy): domain Eukaryota; kingdom Metazoa; phylum Chordata; class Actinopteri; order Perciformes; family Percidae; genus Perca; species Perca fluviatilis. The sequence goes on along the minus strand of NC_053135.1, from coordinate 2,010,688 downwards.
CTTTTCTCTTTTCTCTGAATGTAAAGTTGTAACCATTAGTTGAGTGATTGATTAGTCAATTGGCAGAAAATGTATCTGCAACAATTTCTTTTTCAGGCAAATATTTTTCACTTCTTTTCTATTTGTTGCTTCTCAAATCTTCAGATTTGCCAGACAAAATAAGCAATAAGAAGATATCAAATTGTCATTTGAGTAAACATAATGTGTTTTATAGACTTTAGACGATTTACTGATCAATCAAGGAAATAATCAGTTAATTAAACAATAATGAAAATGCTTGTTAGTTGCAGTCTAGAGTTGTTTGGAAGCCAGAGATAAAGTAAAGAAAATGCAATCAGTAAGTGTGCTAAACTAGGAGCTGAAAGAGGCTGAAAATCTCTAACAGCTGAGTTTGTTCTCAGAGTTACTCACCGTCGATGGGGGTGATGTAGTCGGACAGGTGGGCCCCGGCGGCAGCCCCTGCCCCCTGCATGAGCAGCTCTCCGTAGGGGCTCCGGTGGCTGGCCATGAGGTGGTAATACTCTGCCGGGCTCGCACCGGGAGGAGGAGGGAGCCCGAACAGCCCACGTTCTTTTAAATGCTCATGGGCCACTGTGGACGGGGGGAGAGGGGGGAGACGGTTGGTGAGTCAAGAAGGATCTTTTCTTTTCAAAATCCATGTTACAAAGTGAGTCACAAAACAGCAAAATAAAACAGACCAGCCATAAAAATATCAGTTCTTTTAAAAGAAAAAATAAAGAAAAATGATTTGGTGTATAAAAACCTCTACGACGTAGGTAAGAACAGAAAAAGCACTTTTTAAAAAGAAATAAAAGACAGTTCAAAGGAGGTTCAAGCTCAAATAATATCAGGAAATGTTCTTCGATAAAAGGATGTTTTAAGAAGGATGCAGGGAAAGAGTTAATAACTAAAGGGGGGGAGGTAAGAAAGGGGTGAATTCCTGGTCTGTCGCGCCTCATTCTGAGGAGATCCATGAATGGGCCGAGGGGCCAGCGGGGCGGGGTCACTGATGTGCAGCGGCCCGTGTAGGTGCTCCCACCCCACCCCCACCTCCAGGCCTCAGTGTCTCCGCAGACTCATGAGCAAAATATCTCTTTACTAAAGACGCTGCAGGATCAATGTGAGCTCTGTGTTTCCTTGTGTTCCTTGTGAAATGTGTTCAATTTAAAGTAAATTCCTTTCACGTGTTCACCTGGCTGTTCACATCTGCACCCAGTAAAGCGCTTTTAAAAGTGTCAGAGCCAATAAGAGTTTGATGTGAATTAGTTTTACGCCTCCAGAATCACTTCCCCTCTCTTCTGCGTTTGCTCCTGAAGAGGCCGGTCTGCAAACCAAACGTTACCTCCTGCCCTCGTCCCCTAAGTGTTCTTTCAGACGACATTAAGTCTCTGGACCTAACAGAGAGCAGACGCTGGGCTCGTGCTGACTTCATAGCTGAAGTAGCTGCCCTTACAGGATCACATTTCCACCTTTTAGAAACTTCTGGATGATGAGGACAGAGGTAGAAAAAGGCCACAGCGTTTTTCATAATCAAATTCAACTCTGTGGGGACGACCGTGACGGAGAGCAGAAAAAGCACCAAGCTCAGATGAAAAAAAAAGTATCAAACACTAATTCCAAAACCACAACTCCAGGTGATGACAGGATGTTAAACTAACTTCCATGTCAGATGTTGTGGATGGTTTGTGGGGAAAAAGAGAAAGGTCACCTGGAACACATAAAAGCCTCCATCTCCAAACCCAAGGCCTCGTCTTTCAACAAGCCATTTGCATTCCCTCCACCGCAAATAGGCTCCCCGTCCTTTTTTCTCTCTCGCACGGCTTTATCGCAGCCAGATCTCAGGCGTGGCCGCTTATTTAAGTTTAAAAGCATTGCCACATTACCACTGACAGACTGTAAAAGAAGATTTATATCCCGTCCCACCACCACGCTCCAATCTGTTATTGTAATTCAGCGCTGAGGAAAGAGTTGTCATCGCTGCCTGGTGAATTTGTCCAGGGGTGGGGGTGTGCATAAGTATTCGCCAGCACTGACTTTCTATATGTATTAAAGCACCTGGGAGCGCAGGTCAAGGTTTCCCGCACTGCTCAGTACCAGGTTTCCTGCTAAAAAATACACCTTTTCCAATAATGCATGCACACTGCTTTAGTTTTATTCTAAAATCATTATCCCATTATAGACAGATACAGTGAAAATTATGAGGTCCTGCTTTGATTAAACTGAAAACATTAACTTAGAAATGATCAGATGTGAAATTCTGATGGTTTTCAAGCTGAATGGTGATTTCAAAATCAACTCCAGTGACTGATCTATATTTTGGTCCGTTAAGTTAAAAATACAGTAAAAGTGTGAACTTACAGTCGGCAGGGCTGAGTCCTCTGGCTGCCGAGATCATGGAGAGGGTGGGGCTGCCATGCACAGAGCGCAAGTAGTGCTCCATGTGGGGGTTGACATACGGGTGAGGTGGGCTGAAGGGGGAGTCGCCGGTAGCCACTGCGGCAGGTGAAAGGCGGATCAGTGAGATATCGGAGAGGATGGGGCTGCCGGCAAAACCTGCAGAGCTGTACGAATGGAGAGAAAGGAAACGTGATTGAGTTTGATCATGTTTAGCAGCCAGGACACAAAACATCAATCTTTAAAAACACAGAAATATAGTTTCAATAGTGCATTTGTTGGGGACTATTGTCAGCAGCGGATTAATCCACATCTGGTGCTCTACTGAGTATTTGTGGCACGGTGTATGTGTCCCCCAGTGCAACAGTGTATCAGGTATGTAGTGTATCAAAACATATATCAGGCTGTGATAACAGACTTTAAAACTGAAGATCTCCACTTTAACTGCTGTGTCGTCAGCATGAAGCACGCTTTGACACAACTACCTGAAGCGCTCCCCGCACTCGCCAGTAATCCTGCACAACTGAGCCACCACCTCGGTGTGTACACAGACATCGCTGAGATCACGTCTAACGCGCTTCCTCCGTCGAGCTTTTGATCTAAGGGAATCAGAGGAAGGGGTGAGATCGGGGTCACGGAGACGAGGAGGAAGCAAAACGCCTCTCGAGGTGAGGCTTGTACCCACGGGGCGTTTGTCGGTGTCGTTTATCGTGTTAGATCACTGGGAGAAAACCATCCTCCAGCGTGATATCTGTAAGACGACGCCTGATGAAAGAACGTAAAGCTGACACCTTTTCTTTTTTTATTTAAGATACTTTTGGGGCATTTTTAGGCCTTTATTGACAGGACAGCTGAAGTAAATGAAAGAAGAGAGAGAGGGGGGATAACATGCAGCAAAGGGCCGCAGGTTGGAGTTGAACCCTGGCCCGCTGCGTCGAGCAGTAAACCTCTATATATAGGCGCCCGCTCTACCAGCTGAGCTATACGGGCACCCAAGCTGACACCTTTTTAAAAGACGTGTCAATTTCTTTCCATGTGTCTTTAAAAGAGGGATATTTAATCAGGTTTATTTAGTTTAAAAATGGCACAGTTTGTAGATGGGTATTTAGGTTTGGTTTACTGACGGTATTCCCACAACTGCATGTAGAGTCTGAACCACAGTGAGTTAAAGAGAAGTTTCAGCTCTTATATCCCAGATCTGTGTCTACTCTCTGGCTACTTCATGAAAAATACACATTCTCCATCATCCAACAAAGGCTTCATCGCCTCGCAGGCCGATATTTGGATTGCATCACGAGTGAGGCAACGTTTTTCACTCTCAGAAGAAGAAGATAAAGTTCTGATTTTGCACCCAAAAACACAATCATCCCCACAGTGTGTGTGAAATATTAATGCTCTCCTCATGTATCCGCCTGCAGGTGAGCTCCGTCTGCCTTTGAATCTTTGTTTACTGTGATAACAAGCTCCTCCAACAATCACAGTCTGAAGCGTATAAATATTTCCGTCTTCACGTGCTGCTCTGATCAGATATTCAGAAAGTGTCTGGCTGCGGGCGACTTCTCTGTGCGAACACAATGCTCGGCCTGTGGAGCGTATCCTGGTCCGGCGCCGGGCAGCAGGGTGAGGCGAGAGAGAGGGTGGGGGTTGATTTTGCTTTTTTTAAAGATGTTTTTTGGGGGGCTGTGGATAGACAGGAAAGGTGGGAGAGAGATGGGGAATGACACGCAGCAAAGGGCCACATGTCGGACTCAAACCTGGGCCGCTGCAAAGGACTCAGCCTACATGGGGCGCACGCTCCCTGGGTGAGCTAGAGGTCGCCCCATGGGCGTTGATTTCTGTCTGTCCTGGACGCTTGTTAGCGTTGTGTTAACCATTTTACTGTGGAGGAGGATTGGCACGTTGTTATAGTTAAGTAACTTTTTCCCATATTAGAATATTACTTGTTCAATGTTCATTGTCTGCTTAGTGCTGCATTTAGTGCTGCAACGAACTATTATTTTCATAGTTTTCATCTGTAGATTATTTTCTAGATGAATGGATTAGTTGTTTGGTCTCTAAAATGTCAGAAAATGGTGAAAAATGTGGATCAGTGTCCACAACTCAAAGATATTCAGTTTCCTGTCACAGAGGAGAGAAGAAACTACAACATATTCACATTTAACAAGCTGGAATCAGAAAATGTCTTTCTCTTTTTTTCCTAAATAAATTACTCAAACTGATTAATCGATTATCAAAGTAGTTGGCAGGTCTAGTTTAAACTAAGGTGAGACGTCTTCTCTTCTCTCTCTTGAGCTGACCAGTAGAATAATAATAATAATAATAATAATAATAATAATAATAATATGAGTTTTGAACCAGAACCTTCTGTATTTGGATCAAGTAGCTTGTGAAAGATAAGATGTGCCAAATGCAAATGTAATTAATGTTGCATGTCTTTTGCTGCAATGTAGATATAAGTATCAGATCAGACCCATGACTCTGCAGCTGAGCAGAGCTTTCAGCCTCTTTTAGCTCCTAGTTTTGTTTAACTGCACCTTTACAATGTTGTTCGGTATCTGTGTTTTAGCAGCAGCAGCTCTGATGAAGCCACTGTTCTCTACCCGCTCTTCTGGCTTCAGCAGAGCCTCATGTGGAACGTCTCAAACACGTATTCACTGGTGTAAAGCTTTAAAGGAAGTCGACAGCAGACATTACCTTATTTTCGTTTGTTTTTAATGGCACAGACTTGATATTATATAATAACATTAATGAGGTGTGGGACTTGTTAAAACGCTCAGTCACAAGAATATAGAAATGTAGATCTTTGCTGTTGGTTGTCGAGACTTCAGCGTTAAAGTTTAAGTAACTTTATTGTGATTCTGTAAATATTAAGCACTGTTTATGAAGTGAAAAGCTTGGCAAACACCAAGTCTTTGCTTTCAGCAGATGAAAAAGTTTGGCATTTCTGCTATATTTAGGTCTGCAACTATTAATTGTTCCTTCATGTTTTTTTTATTTTGTGACGTTCGTAGGCCGAGATGGCATCTTCTGCTTCTGCTTATTTTATCTGAACAAAGTGAAACAGTTTTCTAATGATCTAAAACAGAGAAAAGCTGCAAATCCTAACAATGGAGCAGCTTTAAAATGTTGCATTTTAAGTGATAAATTACTTTAAATTATTAATTGTTCAGTTAAAGTTAGCTCTGAGGAACATGGAAGTGTGTTACTAGGTTCGCATAGCATTCCTCTACATGCATCTAAAGTGTGTTTCTGTCTGGTTTAAGCTGCTGTACGAGCATTTTTGTGTGTGTGTGTGTGTGTGTGTTTCTCTGTGACACCAGAGATGAATTACAGTGACAGTGAGTCTCGTCTCCGGTGTCGGGCTCAGGGAGCGCTCTGATTTAGATAAATCACGCCGTCCAGCATGCGGCTGAATCCACTGTAGGTTTATGAGTCTGCTGCTGCTGCGACGTGAAGCGGACGCCTCAAACTTAACAGGCAACAACCCCCCCACCCCACCCTCCCACTCAACCTGGATCCCCCGAACGCCTTCCTTCTCATGCAGAGGGAGAAATGACCTACATACAAACAAACAGATTAGGGTGCTGCAAATCATGGCCTCCTTAAAAAGTCATTTCATCATCTCATCCTGCACTTTGTTCTGTCCTCAAAGCTGGATGGAGAGATTTCATTTTCTTCCATTTCTTTATATGCATTTTTGCAAAACATTTCATCTGAAAAACTTAATGGCAACTTTGCAAACTTGTTTCTTTGATTTTTTTGCCAAAATATGGTAGCATGAAGTCCAGACGCAGGGATGATTGTGTTGGAAATAAAGTATGAAGAGCAGAGAGAGTTTCACAGAGTTTCAGGATGACTTCTAGTTTCTGAAATCAAGAGCACTCCAGGAGCTACATAGCTCCAGGTTTAATGTGCATCCACTGATCTGTGGTAGTTTAATTGAACATGTATTTGGGCATACGCAGCACAAAAGCTGTTTTTGGCGCCATTGCTTCCAACTGCTCTCTTCTATTTCCGGGTCAAAACCCACTGCAGCAGAGTGGGGAGGGGCAGTTATAACCTACGAAGCATGCATAGACGCATAACCCGAGCTGACCCAGGTTAAGGTCTATTCTGAATTTTAAATCCATGGAATTTTTATATTTGAAAACTTCCCTCGAGCCAAGAAAAGCGCCTTAAAAACCTGTTCTGTAAAGTCTCTGGGCCAGCGGGAGAAGCTCAACTGCGCAGATTCAGCGTGCCGCAGATCACAGAAGTAAACCCAAAAGCTTAGAAACTTTTTTGGCATTTGCTCCAGGCGAGGACATGAACTGAATGGGCGCCATTTTTGGATTTTGTAACCAGTCAATATAATACACCCATGGTATTCATGCAGTTATCGCTCGGTTACTGAAGGAGTTATCTAGGTCTGTTAACCCAGTATGAGAACGCTGATTTTATCTGTGGTTTACTTGGCGTTTGAGAAACCGCTGTATTGCTTTAACCCAAATATAATTAGGTTTTTAAACTGCATGTAAACTGTGTGTGTGTGACTGCAGGTTTGGTCCACTCTTAGCTGTGTTTGTAAAGTTTCAGGCCCTTAAGATCTCAGCTTCTTACATGTTGGGAGTTTCCAGCCTCGCTCCGTCCACAGAGACGCCTTCACAGAGGAGGAAGTGTTTCCCCCTGTGCTCTTCTGTCGCCAGCGAATGACAGTGAGGCGAGGGAAGAAACCCCTCCTCAGTATCCGGTGAAAGAAGAAAAAAAAAGAGGCTTCCCTATGGCAGCTTTTTATGACAGGCTTGACAAAATAACCAGCCCTCTCATTACGGTATATGCAAACAATGATAAAGGGGCCGGCGCAGAGATGTCATGTTAGACAATCAAGGAGGGGACCTCTGACACGCTGCCACGAGCGGATAATAAAGTGCCGCACCAGGCGACAAATGACACCGCACTTAATTTGCTGCGCAATGTTCCTGTAATTAGGTGAATTTGGCACAGGCAGGGGGGAGCGACAGCTAGATCAAGGTCTTGATGAATTAGGGGTCCACTGTCAAGATCAAATCACATTAATCAAGGTGGCCGAGTCCGCGGACAGCCTCCCCTCCTCTCCCCCGCCCTCCCCTCTCCCAGCCAGGCGTGATGAATAGCCCTGCTTCCGCAAGGCGCGAAGTATGCATCACCATCAAATCTGGGAATCTAAATGTAAGAGCACTATTTGGAGAATTCTATTGACTTTTTTTTGTCCCGGCGCCAGTTTTTCTTTTGTGATAAAGTAACTTTGAACTCGTGCAGGAGCCTCGATGTGTCAAAGTGTGCCACAGACTCAGATCCACTCACATGTGTTCTTTAACAAGCTGCTCAGTTTATGTTTGTTGATAAAAAATCTTTCCATTCGTTTACACTCTTAACATCACTGTTCTAAAATCATCAATTAAAAAACGCATGTCTAACAACAATTCAAATAACGTTGCAATTTAAATAACTTTAACAGCTCTATTCTGAACACATCCATTTAAATCAACCGGACACAGTTTCATATCTCTGATTTTGAAGCTGAATGCTCCCTTATGCACTTTTCAAATGAGTCTTTACTTCGAGCTGCATTATCCTGCAACAAAAAGGCAACTATAACAAAAATAGGATAGATATTGTCTGAGCACAGCTACAGAATTAAACCTTTTGACCGTTTCCGACATGTTTTCACAGTCTCTTCAAGTTAATTTTTTTCATTAAAAGCAAGAACAAATGTGATCTAATGTTTCCTGATACAAATAACAGATGTGTGAAGTTGAATTGTGTTCAGTGTTGTGTATAACACAAGCTGAATATCCCTCAGGAAAATAAATGGGATCTCTTATTGAAGCCAGACTCACCACCAGCGCTGCTGCTATGACCTCTATACTCTGGGAGTTTAATTATGGCGCTAGCTCGGGGCAACGCGGCCTGCACCACACAGATTAGCTCCACAACAAGCCATTAATGAATATAAAGAGGTGCTGGACTCAGGTTGGCTGTATTATGTCATCGGTGATGGATCCGGCCCTGCCGATTGCCGCTAATGGAGCGAGCAGATTGATATGAGCCAACTGGCAGAGATTTATGTCTCTTTTACTTTTTTATTATCCAGCAACAGAAGTGGAACATAACTAAGTACAGTACACTTATACTGTACTTAGCTTTATATCCTCTTTCCTTTTAATATAAAAAAAATATCCATTTATGAAATGTGATGCATTGTTATAGATTAAACCAGTGGCTCCCAACCTTTTTGGCTTGAGACCCCTTAATATAAAGTAGTGTCTTCTTACAACCCCTCGTTCCACACCAAGCTGGATTTCTAAATGAAACTCCCCCGTGGCAGCAGATGAGCCATAAGTTCAGTTGTTTTTTGATATTGTGATTATTTGACAGTTGGCTGAGGACGGGTGATCCTTTGGTAGCCTGGCAAGAATGAAAAAAAAAACGCTACTTGCATTGCTCTGTCTGATGTCTTCAACAAAAAAGGCAATGGAAAATCCAAAATTTGTGGCCGGGTCGGATCAGTGGTAGAGCAGGCACACATGTACTGAGAGGTTTATGCCTCGATGCAGAGGTCCAGGGTTTGAATCCGACCTGTGAGGATTTCCTGCATGTCTTCCCCCTCTCTCTCCCTTTTCTCACCTAGCTGTCCTGTCCATTTAAGGCGGAAAAGCCCCCAAAAAATAATCTTAAAAAAATAAAAAATCCAGATTTTGAAAATAAAGCTCCAAAAATGTTATACTCTAGGACAGTCCTAAAATATATGCACCAGGGAGGTAAACGCTAGCTGCACCTTTACCTTCAACAAGGTTCCAAGGAAATGTTGGGAGAAACCTGATTCTCTCGATACTGTTGCAATTACTTTCCATTCTTAGATTCCAGCTGGTAAACTGCCTTGCTTAGTGGCTCAGTGGCACCTCAGCTATTCAGAGAGAGACGATCTTTTTACTTTTCTAACTGAGTCTGGATCTTAGTAAGCAAACTTCAGACTTCTTAAAGGATCAGACTGTTTTCATCCCCAGACATTTGGAGCCCAAACAGTAAAGCTTGCCCACATAATCAAACTGTACGGAAACAAGAGGCTGCAGAGGGGAAATTCAGAACCAGCATTGATTATTCACTTTGGAAGTCAACATGTTGTCATCTGCTTTTGATATTGAAGTTGGCGAACGCTCAGCTCTCATCAGCGCCTGCAAACATACACTTGAATCCTCCAGAGTTAAGAAAGCAAAACAAGCTCTGTGCTGTTCAGTAGTAACTGAAAAGTAAATACAGATTTGCATCAAAAAGATCTGACGGATTTAACTTAAACCTGTGTCTTCAGAATTGGACTTGTGACGTGTTGAAGTCCCTTTAGAAAATATATACCCAGAAGAAGAAAAAAAGGCCACTTACCCGTGCATGGCGTGCAGCGCATGAGGCTCGTAGTGGTATCGTCCCTCGTGATGGCGCATGTCAATCGGGATCGGTGTGTGGAAGGTGGGGAAGATGTGGTGGGGGGCTGCAAGAACAGAAACGCAAAGAAGCGAGTTAGATGAGGAAGAGAGAGAGAGAGAGGAAGAGAGAGAGGGAGAGAGAGAGGGAGGAAGAGAGAGAGGAGGCTTCAAAAACAAATTCAAAGGCAAAAGGGCTACAATAAAGCAACATGAATTTCATAGCAGGCTGAGCACTTTCGTGTAAAATATTGGCACTATCATACAAGAGAAGTGGAATAAATAAATAATCAAAGTCGTCCTAAGAAATCCTACATCTTGAACATAAAAGATATCCAACCGGGCTTTGACAAAGACCTGCAGCTAGAGGGTCTTTGAACTAGACGGGATGATGGACTGTGTGGAGGGAAGCTGCAGCCCGGACTCAAACCGGGACTGACAGCTCTGGGAAAAGCTTTCTACTGCTTATGCTCTTCCTTTACAAACTGTGTGAGTCTTCTCCGGGGCTGCAAACAGACCATCACTGGATACACACACACACACACACACACACACACACACACACACACACACACACACACACACACACACACACACACACACACACACACACACACACACACACACACACTCCTGGGTCAACTGTCAACATGACGGCCACTGTAAACTATTTTCGTGTCTGTTTTTTTTAATTCTTTTAGTTGTTTCCTGGATTTAATTATTAATTATAAAGTGACCGTCTTGGTTTTGCTTTGTGTTTCCAGGGTTGGAGAGAATAGATGCATCGTTCTGGACCTTCTGCGCTTCCAGGTGAGGAAATCATGGCTCCTCACAAGAGCAGGAAAAGTTAAAGTATTTCAGGAGAGGCAGAGAGCTAGGTAGATTAATAAAATGTTCAAAAAAGAAGCAGCGGCTGAGTTTTAGTGCTTAGTTTTGCTCAAGCTCCAAAAACACTGGATCCTACATTCCCCATAATGCAACTTGATTGGATCTTTTTATTAGATGCTTCTTGCCTTGTAAACGGACCCATCTTTCAAACTCTACACCTCCAGTTTAACGTCATCAGGGTTATTTTGTCACACGTCTATTTTATTGGTACTTTAGTTTATAAAATGTCCAAGTGAATGACGTTACAACTTCAAATGTCTTGTTTTGTCAAAGATATCCAGTTAACTCCACACATTGGAGAAGCTGGAATGAAAGAACGTATGATGACAGAAATGACTTAAAGGGATAGTCTGATGTATGAGCTAATTCTCCATAGTCAGTCATAGTCAGATTTTAGACACCTAAAAACATCTATATCAGTTTAAGTGGACGCTATATTTAGAATATTTTCAGCGCTTTACCTTGCTGTCAGACAGCCCTTTAGGACGGGAACTGAAGCCGTTATCTCAGTTCTCTTCAAAGCCTCCAGACTCCTTTGACAAAAACAGTAATATTACCTCGCAGAACACGGGAGTTGCTGCTCTACCGCTGCCTCCATCTCTTAGTTCGGCTCTCCCCTACATGATGGTACATCAGCAAGTTTCAAAAACAAAACGTACCTTGTACATATGACACCAATAGCTCTTTTTCTCCTCCCAAATAAGTTGGACTTTTCTGTGAGATCAGGCTGAATCTATAAAATCTAAAATATGGACATAATCCAAGACATGTTTACATTACTTATTTAGCTGCAACGTGAAATTATTTTGTCCACTGGCTTGAGGGTAAACTTGCAGGTTCTGCATTAAAGGTACATTTCTGTTTCCAATTTAAGCCATCTACGTTTAATAGTCATCCTGCATCCTTTTAATGGCCCTTTGGATTTTTCATTAAAAGCCTGTTTTCCTTTTGTGGTTTCTTCTCAGATCTGGGAAGTTTACCCAAAACATTAGAACTAATTAGCTGTTGTGATAACATGTTGTGCCTTTATTTTACCGCCATATAAATGAATCCTTTTGGGCTCTTTAACCCACTTTATGGAGTTATGTTTCTTGTTAACATTTTTCTCAGGTTTTTATTTTGTAAAAGCTCCATGAGGGCATTGCCTAACTCTCTCTCTCTCTCTCTCTCTCTCTCTCTCTCTCTCTCTCTCTCTCTCTCTCTTCCCTCATCATCTCCTCCCTCCCTCGCCCTTTGTGCAGTTTTCCCATCTTGTTAATTGCAACCTGGTGTGTCTCGTCTGGGAGCTGCCGGATCGCAGAAGACAAGAAGAACAAAAAGACTCAGAGAGGAGGGAAAGGTGAGCCAGCTGATCTCTGGATTGCATTAAAATTCTTTCTATGTCACACACACACACACACACACTGTCTATCGGGAATCTCGCAGAGTGACCTGGGATTTCGGAGCGGAGGGGTCAGGTCTACGGTTCATTATCTGCTCTCGGCTGAGCGCTGGGAGGGGATAACAGGGCCTCCCAGGGCTCCCAGGGGCCCGGGACCTGAGTGAGTCAGCATTCCAGGTCCATTCCTCTCACTCTGCACCCTGACAGCCTGACGGACAGCTCTGGTCCCCAAACTCTGCAGAAATAGCCCTCTTTACTTCACTTTCGGTCTGCACAATGCCACCGAGGCCTGATGGGACCTGGCTGCTGGATTCCTTTAGCTGTGTCTCGCCGCCACCTTATTTGTTTGAGCTGTGTTTAATTTGGAAGAAAACTGAAGTAGTGGTCGTTCTCCTCTCGCCAAATACCAACAGTCACCCTTTTCCACTGATCCCTCTGCAGTTTTTTATTGTAAAAACGTCTTGGTGTGAATTCTGGATGAACTTAAAGTAGTATTTCAGTTCACAATATTCAATATTGTCACTTTGTAGTAAATTCAGTTCTTAAATCAGTGAGGAATAAATGATGCACAAACATGATTTATTAATATTGGGTGTTTCACACTGAACTGTTTGTTTCAGTTGGGATGTGACTGAGATTTCTACTTCAAACAGGACGTAAGATATTAAAGTTTTTAGCACTCTTTGTTGCACTTTGTGTAAATGGTTAACTTTAGTAGGTCTGTACTTTAGATCTAAGATGTAAATGAAAATGCTGAGTACTCAATGCTCTTTAAAGTTCCCGTGTCTTGAAGTCGTGACTGACTCGTGTTAAAGTCATCTCTCTCTCAGTGTTTGTCATGGAAAAAGCCTTGGGCTCGTGTGTTTAACTGACACACTGTCATAAAGATGCCACACCTAACATCCAAAAGTCAGACGGCAGCAGCTGTAATGCTGAGCAGCTGTGAGGAGAACAACAAGAAAATACAGCCAGAGCAGCATCTTTGTTCAACGTATAGAGAGCCAAAGAGCAGCTCCAGTTAATTCACCTTTCATAACAGTTGGGCTGATTATAAGAGGGGGTCATCGGTGAGCTGCTAAATCTGAGCCTCCAGAACGTGACGTAAGGAAGAAGACTTTAAATCTGTAAAAAATACTGCAGTACAAGTAGAAGTCTAAGTATGCAAAGTAAGAGTTTGTGCACATTGATTGTAAATGCACATCTGTAGTCTCTGGACAGATGTTACTGTCATTATGAAATATTGCATCCAATTGAAAATGAAAGAGATTAAAATAGGATGCAAGCAACAATTACTCATTGTATGCTGCAATTTAATAAATAAAGGAATGAAACCGGAAAGGAAAGAAACAAAGACTGAAATTAACGAAGGAAAGAAGGAGAACAAAATGGAAGATATTTTGATACTTGAAAAGAAGAGACAAACTAAAATGTGTTGAAGAGTTTGAAGTGTGTAACCTAACCCAGCAAACTAAACTCCCCAGCGATGTTTTCATAGTTCTTTAAGTACGTTCTAGTAGAATCTATTGTTTAGTGTGTGTCAGGAAAAGTTTGGCTAAGATCCGGTAAACGTGCTACAGAAGTTTCAAACGCTGACTCACAGCAGAGGTGTGGATTTTTAAAATCCCTACAACAACAAGGATTAACGTCTTGGTATGGCGTTACGAGTTCTGAGGTTTCAGGGCTAAGATTGCTCTTCCAGTTTGGACACGTTGGACCTGGAGGAGGCCTGTCAGGTATCCAGCCAGTGTTCCTCTGCGGCCCTGGAGTCCTGGCCAGGGGATTGACCAGGCAGGCTTATTCCATCACCCAGACAGCTCCATTGTTCTACCGCTACAGGAAGAACAAAAGGCGAGCGCTCATGAGAGTTCAAGAGGCACATTTACCTGATTCACTGGGCCCCGATCCCCCCTGGGCGTACGCAGCGTCAGGCAGCACCGCCGGGCCCTCGCTTAGGCTCCAGCCATCTATTAGTCTTTGCTTGATAACATTTGTTTTAGCGTCTGCAGTGGGCCGGCTGCACTTTCTCATAGTCAGCCCCCTCCCCCCCTTCTTTAGGCACGCAGCAGAAACACTGTTTTCTTGTTGTCTAAAAGTTTAGTATGATCTGAAAAAGGTGCACGGTACCAAGATGTGTGTGCATGACCGGGTGCTTCTTCTAAAGCTTTTGCATGAGAGTTCAGTTTAGTGGACAAAATAATCTCACCTCAAAGTCTTTGGTAGCTATTTCTTTAGCCTCGTTGGGTAGGCTGTTCTCATGAACCATTCGTACTTATAGCTACGAAAAGTAAAGCACAATGTCATTTTGTACGATATGTGAGTTCATGTGAATGCGTTGCGTTGGGGGAGGCTCATAATGAGCAGGGCCACACGGTTGAAGAATTCCGCAGAAGTTTTGGCAGATTTTCTGCAAATTTACAAATTAAAATATATCTCATAATATTAACGCATCTCCATCTAAATTCTGCACATTTTCATTCTGGATCAGGGCTAAAAACTGATCAAAATAAATCAGCAGATTCTGTTTGTGTCTGCTCATGAGACATCTCCAATCTTTTTGGAGTACTACGATCAGGTATTGACACTCTCAGGGCTAAATTCCACATCTGGTCCGTAGTTCTCAGCCTGCCTTTCTTGGAGATACTCCAGCAGGGCATTACTCTTTTTACACTGTAAAGGCCAGACTAGAGCCACTAAAATGACTGAGTTGACACAATAAAAGATGGCAGATCATCGCAGTGCATCTTCTGTCTAACTCACTCTATGAGGAAGGAATTCAAAGATCCTGGCAGGAAATTACAGCAAAAAAAAACGTTTTCTCAGCCCGAGAGAACTTTATTTTAAATGCAAGATGTCAAGATCCAAAAGTTTCCTGAAATTCCTAATTAAAATATTTGACTCAGTCTAGTTAGTGTGTATTTGTCTACATACTTTTGGCCTCTGTGATAAAGTGAATAAAGAGATATGTTTTGGACTTTAACCCGTCAGCCCAAACCATCCATCCATCTAGAGCTGCAACTAACGATTATTTTTATTGTTGATTTATCTGTTGAATATTTTCTGGATTAATGAGTTAGTTGTTTGGTCTCTAAAATGTCAGAAAATTGTGAAAACTGCCCAAGATGACGTCCTCAAATGTCTTGTATGGTCCACAACACTCACAGAGGAGAGAAGAAACAAGAAAATATTCACATTTAACGAGCTGGAATCAGAGAATTTTTACTTTTCTAAATAAAAAAATGACTGAAACCGATAAATCAATGAATCTTTGCAGCTCTACTTCCATTCTCTCAGGCCAAACCGCTGTGTGGCCCCGGTGCCAAACCACCACGATGGAGAGTCACTTATCAGCTTCGACAGCCGGGCTCAGGCCACATGCTAATAACCTCCATGCATCACCGGGCTGAAGGTGAGCGCGGCGGTGTCTCGCATTAACAAAACAAGCAGGCGAGCGAGGTAGCGCCGCTGATGGGCCTCCTCCACTCGCCGTGCCACGAGCGCCGTGTTGTTAGCATGCTGTTTGTGCAATTTAGGCGCTTAAAAAGACTGCGAGGGTCCAAAGACTGATTGCACCGTCGAGTAATCACCCACCTCCAATGCTCGCCTGATTTATCACCCCCTTGCTTAATAGCACTGCTTAACACACAGGTTTGTCCAGATTAAGTAATTACCTTAAAGCAAAAGTTTATTATCTTCCTCGTCGGGGCCGTGATAAAGGCTCGCTGTCTAGACGAGCCACAGAGAGGGCTTGTAGCTGGTGAAGGAGAGCGATAATTAAAATACAATGAATTAAATCGTCGCTTCTGGGGCTGTCACCGTGCTCCCCAGCTAACATCCATATTACCCCACTGGCACCCTTGCTAGGGGGGCGTCGGGGATTATGCTTCGGCCCGGACTCGTGGAGCAGCTGAGCGGGAAATGACTGCGTATGTAAATTACACAAAGACCTAGTTCTTCTCCGAAATGAGCAAGGAGGGTGAGGAGAAGAGAACCTGAAGAATCACACCCGAGCACAGTTTTACACATTAGCTCTGCACGGCTCTAGTTGTGATGTCTTAATGAGGTGGAGGCCTCTGCGGATAGAGATGTTTGTTGGAGGAGAGAGAGAGAAGGAACACAGGGGATTCTTCTGAGTGATGCACCTCTTCTTTCTTTTTCTTCTTGCGGTGATGAATGCGTCGCAGGTGGAAGCCGTCTTTCCCTGCTTCACGCCTCTCACCTCCCCGATCCCCTGATCGTCACCGAGGAGGCCCGGACCTCCAGTTCGATCTCCCAAAATAGATGGAGGTCGTTGCTGTCGCGTCAGCACTCGGCAGCCTCCCTCCAGTGTCGATAAACGCTCCGCTGCGTGCTGCACACAATCTGCTGAAGCAGGACTGTCTCTATTTTTTGACCCAGCTGCTCCCCTGGCTCTGCTGTCCTAACCAGCTTTATTTTACTGCTGTACCATTTGTTTGTTTGTTTGTTTGACATTTTGCTGCGGTACATGATGGAGAGCAGGCCCCCAGCTGATGGCCTCAGTCCTCTAAAGATGGCTCACACCTCTTGAGCTTGAATAAATGTTTTCAAACAGAGGAGAGGGTGCAGCAGGAAATCTGAAAAAGCCTTGTTTCAAAATATCCGACCCAGGTGGGAAACCAGAGAGAGAGAAATGCATTCCCTCCAAAAACAACTGTGGAGACATGATGACATACTTTTTAAACACAAACGCAAATGTAAAATTTCAAGCCAAAAGGAATACTTGGAGTTGATGGTGGAGGTAAATATTCATGACAAAAGGACAAGTTTGTGAACGGGCAACACAGATTTTGATATGAACTACACACGCTACACACTGGACCTTAAAATAAGACTACATGTCTGTTGGGCTTCAGCAAGACTTACTGTCTGAATCCGTTAAATTAAAAGTGTCATCTCCATTTTAAGTTGACTAAAAACCTACATTGTCAAAGAGGAATCGATCAGTGGATAGAAGGTGCTGAATGTTGCACAGATTGTTAAATTCGTTTGTTGCTTTTGGGCTGCATAAAGAAAACTGTTTTTAAAAACTTCTTCACACCTGAATATGTGACAAATGTGTAGGAGGAGAGCACAACTTGCATAAAAGTAAAATATCTCCTGAACTCTTTCTATTTTACTGCTGCTGGTTGTGCAGACTGAAACGTCGTGAACAAATTTACCAACTGTAACCGGGCAGTGTGGTTAAACTGATGTACACTTCGTACTAACTTTCCCAAGAAGGCTGTGGATTCTAAAAAGCCTTTTCTTTGTCAAGATATTTGTTCGTTTTCCTCCCAGTATCTCAGTTTTACACATTCATACAGCATTCAGGGACGAGTTTTAGAAAATACAGAGGCACTTTTAACTTGTTACTAAACTTTTTTTAATTCTAAGTTGCTTTGGATAGTTGAATCTAAGAATTATGACTCCTAAGAAGTTCGCAGAAACAGTACCAAAGAAGGTGTCGGTCTGGTTTTGCATCAGTGCAATGTGTGCTCAGCAGAAAATGAAAACACAAGATGGCTGCTAGAAAAGATGAACCTCTGTTCCTCTTAACACTGCCGTGACCTTTGTCCTGGCTCCTGCCTCTACACAAAAACCTCTTCACACACACTTCAAAGTGTCCTCCACAATACTTCTCTGTTAAAAAGAAGCATCTTGGAGACGGACAGAAAACAATAGAGAAAAGAAGACAAAACCTAAAGACCATTGACTTTCTAATCCTGATGAGCTCTTTCCCACTGCTCAGGGCCTTTCTTTGTTGCCTTAGTGATGGGGTGCAGGTTTGCATGCTTAAAGACACTTTTTGAATACTGATTGTCTAGAACTATTAATATGTGTAATATGTTTAGGGCTGTCTTCTTTATTAGGAGTCAGATATTAAACCAAAAAGAGTTTATAGCCATTTTCTCACAAGAACTCTTGACAATGCTTCTTAAATGTAGCACGTCGTAGAGTGTGCAGGAGGCAGCACATGACTAACATTGCACCGCGGTTCAGAGTTGTAATTTGGTCATGAATAACAAGAGTCTCTTGCCGTTCCTTGAATTTATCCGAGGATATCGGTGTCGACTCTGTTTTCTTTGTTTTCGCTGGCGTCCCTTGGATGTTTGTTTTCTTCCGGTTTGGCGTCATCTGTATGATAGAAACACCATCAACACACCCACACGCTTGCTGTGAAATGTCCGGACAATGACCTGCTGTATTATACAGACTTTGTACTCGGGAGCTGGCAGGGTAAAGACCGCTTAATGTTCAGTCCGACCGATTCACACCGATTTGCATTCTCACATACAGCTTTTCCGGGGAATTTTAGAGAAGTTCAGGGCTTCTGTGAAGGAGAGGATGACAAAAATGTAAGGATCCTTTTCAGCTTCTGTCTTTGTGTTCTTGAACACCAGAGAGGGGGAATTACACCACAGTGCTCCCATCACTTTGAGCTGAAAATTACAAGATCTGGACTCTGATTTGTTTTGACGTCCCTAACCACCAGAATCTCTACCCCCGGTGCGATGACACGTTACAAAAACTCTCCCATAAACAAGCTGCTCAGGAATTCATTTGAGTTTAGTTTACGAGGCCTGGTCGGCTTGTAATCAAGCAGAGTGACCAATGCGTTTCATAAACACAAACCTTTGGTTCTAAAAGAGGACTGTAGGTGTGATTACACACTATGGGACACTAGCAGCTCTGGAGAAGCGTCTCCAGTGACCTCAGACCACGTCCACAACAGGCGAACAGCCATGCAAATGTTGCCGAATGACCCCAGAGAAGCATGTTCCGACATTTGTTTCCAAAATGTTCTCCGAAGATAACCAAAATGTCTCAAATAGCTCAACAACTTTCACACAAGTGCCTGTAAACAATCCTGTTTTCGATGTTTGTGCAAGTAGACCTCCCCAGCTTACAGAAACCTGACTAAGCACAGATCTTGGTTTGGAAAAAGCTGAATATGGAAATGTTTGTCCTGGGAATCTAGTTTTCTGATCCTCATGGGCTCGTATTTGATGAAGTGCCTTTAATCATAACACTAAAATGATAAATGATAAAGCAAATAAAGGTTCAGTGTCTTCCTCGTGGACAGCTGGTCACAATTCAACCAAGCCAGAAAAGATTTAGAGGGGAATGAAAAGAAAATAGTTAGTAAACAAGATTACAGGCTCTGATGGCTCATTTTCAATCCAGACTTTTAATTTGAAACCAAATGTTTTGATGATGAGCAGGAACTTTACTGGGAGAGTCGTGGGAATCAAACAGGAGACGGTCTGTTTATTACTGGTTGATATGAAACATATGTGGTTTTGTGGGCTGCACTGACCTAATCAACCGGTGAACACTTTGTTCAGAAGCAGCTTTTTGGTCGTTACACACCGTGTAAATCCGGCTGTCGTGAAGCTTTTTGTGCGCGAGTTAAGACAGCTGCTTCAACTTGGAAGAGCCGGAGCGCAGGAGATCTTTTTATAAGAACAAAAGCAGTTTAAGAAAGAGGTTGGATCAAACATTTGTTTGGGACAAATTTTAAGATGCCTGAGCAGAAAGTCAAGCTGAATTCTCCAGCTGTGAAAGCTCCACACTGCTTTACGCTGCCTCTTCTCCGCACCATCTATACATTTCCTGCAAAGTCACCAGGATCTTTATGGCTGTGTCTCAGGTCGTTCAATTTCATCCACATTTACTTCACTTGCTTCCCTTCCCTGCATCTTAGTCCATCCCGCTAAGGAAGCATGGGAGAGACGCGAGGAAATCAGGCGAGGAGAGAGGAAACAAGGAAATGTGTTCTGGCCAGGAGGAGCGGCCCTCCCTCCTCCTCCTCCCTCCTCCTCCTGCATCTTATCCCAAGTGGGCCACCTCTGACCCGCACGATTCAGCCGCTGAATAGGGGACGGCGAGGTGCACAAAGCCCAGCAAACAGCGCAGTGTGTAATGATAAAGTGCTAAGTTAGCTGGGGGAGAGGAGGCCGCCTCACACAATGAGAGCAGGCGAACAATTAAACGCTGACTCGCACCTCATCTCGCCTCGTCTCAGCGAATCAGAACATAACAAAAGTTCCCCTCAAAATAGAACAAAACATTAAATATGAAGCGCCTTTCAACTTTGCTGAATAACGCTGACCAAAAAAAAGAATCTGTGTCCATGAAGCATCATTACAGTGATTCATCCTGTCTAATGAGTTCCCTGTGACTCGTGTATGGACTTATTAAGAAAGAGATGGTATAAATGAGAGCAACACTGATATGCATATATTTCCTGACCCTATTTCTGGCCTGGTTTGGTGGTTTAATTAGCTTGTGCAAACACCACCAATGGCTACAAGACAAAGCACATCAGGACAACAATTAGTCTGAAAGAGCTATAAGCTTCGTGCAGAAAACACACAGATACCGCACAGGTAACAAGCAGTCACCTTTCAGATTAAGATGCTCTTTCTAATGATTGTGTTTTATTTAAATCAAGACTGAAAGCAGTTTATTTTCCTGGTTTTGCATCCATAAAAATGAACAGTAACCGAGACGATAAAGAGAGATCTCCTTATTATGAGATTTTGTAATTATAAAAACGTGATAAGATGCTACATCACAAATACTGAGATGCTGACGTGGAAAACGTGAAATTTTCTTTCGTGAATGCACTATGAATGTAAAATTTGAATCTGTAAAGGAGTAAAGTTTAATATTTCCCTCTGAAATGCAATAAAGTGTTTACAGAGTAGATGTTCTTCAGTTGGAAACAGGATAATCTAATCATAAATGCCAAGAACATAAAAAACGACTGCTGAATTTGTGAAAGACAAACAATGTTAGGTCCCTGAATCGTGCTAATCTGTCATCACTCACTGACAGTAGAAAGCACAGGGACTCTGAGAGAGGGAGGGGGAGCCCTTAATTAGGAAACGAGAGCTGGGCTATGGGGATTGTTGAGAGAGAGGAGGTCTCCTGTGAGCGGGGGCAGGAGGCCGCCTGCCGAGGCTTCATGTCGGCCCTCGTCGTCACTCGGGCTCGTGTTTCCATCGGAGGTTGCTGTGTTTTCTGTACGAGGCCCAGTAGACGAGGCTGTCAGCTGTGATCGAGTTTCCCCGTCAGTAAGAAATGTGTCATTACACCCACGTCCATGACGGTTTACATGCATTATCGTGCAGCCTGCCACTCACTCCTGCTGCTTCCTGATGCTCCAGGAGCTGGAGGTGGAAACGGATTGCTTTCTGAATGAGAGACTCCGAGTGTTACTGCAGTTGGGACTGGCTTTAACATAACTCCAGACACCCTCAGTGGCAAAAATAGGCGACTTTCTTATTAAATATTCTGCATTGTTCTTCTTCCGAAGCACCAGCAATGGAGGACAGGACTGTCCTGTTCTGTCAACTGTTTCCAGGTCGTTTATGGTGTCATCTGAACGGCCGATTAGATCAATAGCTGTCTGTTTGCTCTCTGTTCTCTCAGTACACGCCCTCAAACGGCCGTGTCGTTAGTGGAGGTGCTTGTTGCTTCACTTGTAGCCCTTATTTTCACTGCAGTGGAGGATTAAACCCAAAAACGATCAAGTTGTTTGACGTGTTGGGTGACGTTTTGGGACCCAGTAGTGTCCAGGATCCCCTGTCAGTGTGTAAACTTGTATCGGATGTCCACGTAAACATGAACAAAAATCTAAAAGTAATATCCAACCACCTCATTCATTTACCAAACAGCACGTAAAAATGTACTTCTGCTGTTGCTGATGTTTATCTAAAACATCCTGCTTTGTAAAATATAGATGAAACACAAGAATAACTTAGTAACAAAGATTCAAAAGGTTTCTAAAAGTTATATTGTCATATATGCTCCTTCTTTTCATACAAAAACAAAACAAAAAAAGGTTTCTCCTTCATGATGTTGACACGTGTTGATAGTGCACTTATCTTGAAGAAGGAAAAGTTTTTTTTAAGTCTATTAGCACAAACTGAAGAACTACCTTTGTTCCCAAACTCAGCTGCATGCTGTCATTTAAAACTCATTGTTAAGGCATCATTAATTACATTTGATCTTAAGCTCCGATATAGAATAATGATGATTAGTTATGCATGTCCATCTCTTAAAGTGAAAAAAATAACAGTGATTCAGAACAATGCCTTGTGGCCTTCGATTAAAGCTGCAAGTTAGATTTTTGGAACATAACAATGATCAGATGATGCCATTTTCCCAGAAGCCTCTCTGTGTGATAAAGAGCCGGTTTTGGGGTAAGTGAGACGATGGAAATATTGTGAAGAAGGTGGAGCGAGACACCCCACCCCCCCTTCGTCTTTATAAAAGTACAAAGCGTGGGTTTGTCAGTCAGGCAGAGAGGGAGGAGTGGATGCATGGTTGTGACCCTGTGTGGGTTCAGTGTTGTCAGACCCACTGAAGGCTGACTGGGGGAGTCGCCACGCCAACAAAGGGCAGCCAGAAAAATAAACCAGGAGACTGAAGGGTTCAGATTATTTCTGAGAGGCAGATCTGGATAACTGCAGTCAGTGGAGCCAAGGTTTAATGAATTCACAGAAAATTCACTGCTGAGGTGGAGTTGTCGAGTTCACAAACCCATTTCTGCATCCATCTTTTTTTGAACATTACTTTTTTAATCAAACAACCTGCAGGTGACACTAATATTATGGTTAAAGTTAGGTAAATAAAAGGACTTTGTTATGTTCTCCAATTTTTTCCCCAAAGATGGTTTCTGTTATTTTAGGTATATCACACTGATGTTTACGGGGTAATTTTTCGGATCAGTTTGGTCTTTATTAAATATTTGATGCTATAAAAACGGGCTGAAACGACATGATTGACAGCTGAGATTGACTCGTCGTGATTGGTTGGGCAGGTGTATGGGCAGGACTTTGATACTGCAGCTCTGCTGCCTGATCACTACTGCGCAGACTCTGGCTCCAGAATTACAAGATGGTAGGGCCCACTTCTGGGAGATTTTGGCTTCGCTTCACACAGCGGGAGGAAGTGGAGACATGTCATCCATCTTTAGATACAGACAGCTAGGGAGCGAGCGTACCTGATAAGTTTGAGCTTTTGAGCAACTCTGTTTGGTAAAAAAAATGTATATGACTTAAACTTTCAGAGCAACCTGAAGTCCCGATGAAATGTTTGACTGGCAACAAAAAAAAAAACTCTAAGATATATCTTTTTATCAACTCTATTTCATTCATATAACAGCTCAATAATGTTTCATCTCTCGTGCAACATGATTGTTCAAATGCTGTTATAAAGTAGGAATATATTAAATATATTTGTTACTTCACTTTAACTCATTTATGAATTTATTTTGTCCACAAACAGTCAAAGATGAGCTCAAACTAGTTTAGAATCAACCTCCAACTGTATAACACCTCTTCATTACCTCTTCACATCCCTACATTTGTGCCAAAATGTTTCTTGATTAGTGGATCTTCATTAGGAGTGTCCTTTCTGCCCGAATCCCTTTGAACATCATGCATTAAAGAGTTGTTCCAACTGATTTCCAGCTCCAACAAAAGCCCTTTTATTGCGTCTCTAATCGGTTTCATTGGCTCTCTTGAGTGTCGAGCACGAGGCCGGCTAATGGGGAACCACTTACTTCAGAGTGTTTATGAGGGAAAATATTCCTCAATGTTGCATTAAGCAGAGAGCGAAGTGATATTTACGGTGTTTTAACAGTTGCTAAGGGCCGCTGGTGATGCAGACGTGGGTTCGGCGTTTAGGGGGAAAGTTTGTAGCTTTTTGAAACACAACACTTCTCGCTCTCTGTCAGACCGGAGCTTTTAAAATCCACGAACGTGACAAGCCGGTGCTTCATAAAGATTTATAATCGCCAGACAAACACCAGACTGTGTGTTTATCCTCATGTGCGAGCTTTGATTTCCACTGTAGCTGGGCTAATTAGCTGTTATTGCTAATCTCCAGCTGCTTTCTGCAATACTTACAAGGCAATTAGTGTGCCTCTTCTCATTTCACTGTAACTTTGTAAAGAGCAGCTGGTTCAGACGGCTTCAGGCCTGTCACTACCTCACACTGTGTCAACTTCACAAAAAACATGTTGAGTCTGAGCGTGCAATAACATTAAATCATTTAAGTTTTAGTTGGTAGCAACACAGGGATTTTAAAGACACTGAGGTCATGAGTCCATATTCCTGAACATAGCCTCAGAAGGAAAAAGAAAGTCTAAATATTTGGATTCAACTTTTTTTAATGTCAGATTATATTTTTAGAGGATTTTATTTGCCTAATATGAAGAATTTCAGCTTTAATCTCTCCCCGAACTGTCAGGAATAAAATTTAAATGACTAAAGTACAATTTTGATTTAAGGCCCTGAAACACCAACCCGACTAGAGTCTCTCTACTTTTTTGACCAACTCGGGGAGACTGATCAGTCCGACTGGCTTTTCTGCCGTCGGGTGGGTGTGTCAGAGCCTTTACTTTTTCTGAAAGAACATCCAGATGGAGACTTTCTTCTGACTGAATGAACTTGTTTCAGGACATGTCTCTTTGGATGACTCAGTATCCAGACTTTAATGCTTCATTTATCCATCAGTTTATTTTGATTCAATCCCAAACACATCGTCCTGCTGCCCCAAATACTCACTAGAGCACCAAATGTGGATTAATCTTCTGCTTAAAGTTTCCTCCTGATCATTTGTGAAGAACTACACTGACCAGCTTTAAATGTTGTTAACCTCAGCTGATTCTCTCACCTCTTCTTTCGACATACTGTAAGATTTAAGGTGTTTATGTTTTCCATGGAAGTGTAGAGCAGAGCAGTGAGACTTAACGTGACATGAGCTGATGTGAGGAAACGTGGAGGTTTACTTTCTGTGGTTTGGTATTTGTGTTGGAGGGCCAGACATCGGGGGATTTCCATTAGCTGGCAGAGAGCGAAGGAAGGGCGAAACATCTGTACTTTACTTTCTTACAGTTACTTTGCTGATATTTCTCCTTGTCTTATAACGAGGGTGGCCCTCCGGACTGCGGTTGTACTGGTTAGGACCGTAACGAGCTGCTGAAACCTCAAAATAATTGAATTTGTCTCAATAGCAGGGTTCATTGTTTGTCTCAATGCTGTTTTAGAGGCTTTGGGAGTCTGAGTCTCGACAAATTATGAACCGAAAATTAGTCAAGATGAACATTTTTGCAGAAAGTCACAGCTCCGAAGTGATTTAGGGGGCTCAGAGCTCTCACACAAACCCACTCTTGGAGCAGAGTGATTTAAATCTCTGTGGTTTTTGCTGTGTTTTGTGTGGTGGCCGGCTGGATGCACAGATCAGATCAGTAGCACATGAATAGAGCGACCTCGCTGTTGCCTGGGCGTCTCTTTCAGAGCATCACAGATCACAGACGAGAGCTGAAACTACAGGAATCCTCTAGGATTTCTGCTTCTAATACCACAAAACAACCATTAAGTTATCGGTGGCTTATTTAGGATGTTGATCAGGACTGATACATTAAGCATTACCTGACCGGCTGCTGAGCTTTCTGGCTTTCTGGCTTTCAAAACTCACTCACTCAAGTAACGTGTAGCTGTTGTTCAAGATTTAAAGTTGCTTATATTGTCTCTGGAAGAGAAAAGTCTTGGATTAGGAATTTAATAACCCTATAGCCCAGTTCTGAACCAAATGTAGCCCAGTTTTAAACCAAGTTTAGCCCAGTTTTGAACCAAATGTAGCCCAGTTCTGAACCAAATGTAGCCCATATTTAAATCAAGTTTAGCCCAGTTGTGAACCAAATTTAGCCCAGTTTTGAACCAAGTTTATCCCAGTTTAAATCCAAGTTTAGCCCAGTTAAAACCACGTTTAGCTCAGTTGTTAAGCCCAGTTTTAAACAGTTTTAACCACATTTAGCCCAATTTTAAGCCAAGTTTAGCCCAGTTTTGACCTAAACATCTAGATGACCTGTAAATAATCTGCAGCTCATTATTATTTTTGCCAGATTTAGTGACGACAAGCAGTAATTTCTCTCATCAACACTTCATGTATTGCCTCACTAATGCTGAATGTAGCTCCTGACTAAATAAGGAGCGTATCTTGCCGTTTTTGTTGTTGTTGCTAAACATAATTCACAAAAAACAGGATTCACTGAAACCAGCCTTCAAACATTGCCTTTATTCCCAACTATATTTTATATTCCTTGAAATACTCCTCTCATATAAACTACCTCTGCAGCGTTGGAACAAAGACCCACCAGTTTATTTTAGTGGTTTACTTAGCACTCTATGAGCGCATTGCAATATGGCTTCCACAGCGACACATACACTGATCCCTCTGTTTGCTTAATGGGTCACAAGTTAAGCTAAAACACATACACACACGCACACACACAAGCACACACATGTGTAGCACTTCCACATGTGTGCAGTGTTTTCATTTGGACTGGTGCAGATGTGTCTGGGCTCCTAATGTCAGTCGTACCGATCTAAGTGGGGTCTTCGTCAGCGTGTCCCACGCCCTGACCTGTTTATATAAGACGCTACAGTCTGTCCTCCTCCTCCTCCTCCTCCTTTTCCTCCTCCGTGTGTTTAATATGTTTAATTTTTGAGGGAGAGCTGCGCTGCTTTCAGACAGTGAACTTAGAGGAAACATTTAGAACAAATTTCATCTTCCTGCTACAAAAAACACCCGCAAAGTCAGACTAACATTATACAAGCTCAGTTTCCACTTTGAGTTTTTAGTGTGAAAACATTAATTGAGTTGTGTTCATGTTGAGCCAGTCGGCATATCATGGGTATTCTTTGGAAGATAGTTTAGTTTAGGGTGTTACAGCTATAAAAAATAAGCATTTGTAGTAACTGCAGTGTTTTCAGAAACTGTTCAAATCTGTTCAAAAACTTCAAGTCCTTCAAACCATACGAAGATAATGCTCTAATACGACCCACAGGAGCATTGGCAGGAAATACGACTTCATATCTTAACTACAGAACGTCACAGTTGTGATTTTAAAAACATTTTGATCGTTGTGAAACATTCGCGGTTTGGTTAGGTTTAGGCACAAAAACTACTTAGTTAGTTGGTTTGAAAAAGATAGTATTTTGGGTTAAAGTCAGACGTTACTTCACTTCCTGTAGGTTACGCAGAACGTGACGTAGGTTTAGTTAAAAAAATCTTGCGGTTATATTTTCCAACAGGACATGGACCCCGGTCTCCTGGGTTAAAGTCTGTTTGTTTGACCCATCCACCCTCCCAACCTGCCTCTCATTTATATTTTGTCAGCTTACAGTTACAGCCACTAGTGGGCGCCGCCACTAGAAACGTAAATATTGGTCGTAATTGTTGCTTATGCAAAAGACCTCTGGGAGCGTTTTTCAGGGGAGGACAGTCCCTTTATGTGGCGTCTGATTTGAGGAGAGAGCTGTCAATCATCTGGTGTCTGAACAATTTGAAGATCTGTCTGATTTGATATAATGGCACCAAAATGTACCTAAAATCTATCACATTAATTGAATGAGCTTTAATTGATCTTAATAAGCATGAGTGACATTTTGTCTGGTCCTCCTGTTCAAGGCTGGACTATGTGAGTTCCTCTGTGCTGCTCAGTCTTCATGCTGAATCCACACAGACCTGGGACTGCCTCTAAACCTCCGAGGCCACCTCCCAGGGGGGCAAAGAACTCATTTGCAGTCTGGTAGACCAGCAAAGGAGGGACACCAAGTAGAAAAATGAAAAGGTGGGGGAGTTTTGGGGCTTAATCCTCTAAAACATCCATATATCGCTCCCAACCGCTCACTCCCCACAGCTGTAAATTTCCAGGAATGTAGCCTGTTGTTTTTGGAATCAGTGCAAGCAAACCTTAATGGCTTTGAGAGATTGATGTCTGCAGACGTTGCCTGAAGCTTGCGGTCACATATTTCAGCGCTGGGATATCTTAAGTCAACCAGCCGTACAAACTAAAACACAGAGAGAAGTGGGGAGAACCAAAACACCAATTTGTTTTAAACGAGGGCCAACATGTTTACTGAACAAAAGAAGGCCTGATCCACCCTGATTTCTTAATTTAATTAATATCTGCTTTCGTAATTATGTCTCATGTTTTGCTGTCAATCGTATAAAGAGGGAGGTACTCTACATGCTTACTGAGACAAAATGTTAAAAAAAGCATTAGCAAAGGATGCTCTGATTTACAGTTTGTGATACTTTTGTCTCCAGCTTTTCTGACAATACGATTTAAAACTAAAGTAATCTACATATTTACCAAAATTAATTGTAACAGAAATTTAAGGATGGCAATTTTTTCCTCCCTGATTTGTAGTTTGTGAGGAAATTCTGTTTTTATCTTTACAATAGTCAAATTATAATTTACAAAACTACAAAAATGGATGCACAACAGTTCGTGTAATCTTACGAAATTACGAAAACTTTTGCGGTTTGTATGATATCTTACAAAAACAGTTTGACTTATGCAAAAAACGGTATGTACTGTATATCTACGAATTTAAGAAAACTTATGCAGTTCATATATCTTACATTATTTGGTTTGGTTTAAAGTAAGGACACAAACACCGGTCTCACAGGTGAAAATCCATTTTGTCCACCACTCCGACCTCCTCCTTACGAGATTTTGGCGCTCTTATACTACATGCTTTGGTCATAATTACTTCGGACAGTAGAGGTCACTGCGTTACAGCTGACGTGCATTACTTTTTGTGGCTATATGTAAGAAGAGTTCTGTCTGAATGTCTTTAAGCTTCTTTGTGGACTGTAAATGTGGATTAACATAAAAAAAACAAGCAAAAAAACTGCCAAAGTTTGGGGTTTTACTCCGCTGACTAAAAACACACTTATGAGGTGATTTGAATTAAAAAAAATTCAACATTTCCACAATGTAATGTGAGTATATTTACAGCTTTACTCTCTATATGTTGGATGTGGTTCATGTGGAATATCTAGGCCATGTTTTTACAAGTTTCCTTAATGACTCTTCTCGAGCCTGAAAACAACTAACAAGTGAGGAGCAAGAGAGGGCATTTTATCCAGTCATCTACCAGCGGTTTGTAAATAGACTAAATATCAGAACTTGGTACATCTAATGTGCAGTCCCTGAGACCAGCCTCTCCCCCGAGTGGAACTTCAGATAAAACAGGCCGAGGGCATCTTGGAAAGTCATCAAGCTAAATCCCATTAGCCGTAGTAGGCTCACAAATGGGTTCTCATGTTGGAACCACTGTGATTACTGGGAGACTGTACTGTAGTGAGGGGCCCCGCACAGGGGCCACTTGCTGCAGAAAACACTTGATGACAGGCTCACTTTTCATAAAACAAGTGAGGGAATCGCTGTCCTGGAAACAAAAGCCAGGTCCTGCATTGATGACGTAAAATATGTTCCTGTTACCGTACGTCCTCGTAGGGGACGCATCAGGACACGTAAGGCTACGTTCACAGAGACTCTGCAGTCTAAGTGACAAAAACGTAGAAAAAAGCGACAAAAATGTGACGAGTGTCTGGAAAATGTAGGGTGTTAAAACTGTCATGTTTTCCCAAATGATTTTAGTGGCTTGAAAAATAGTGCGTAAAGCAATGGAACATGCCCCTGGACCATGTTCCCGCACCTCCGACGTTGGATCAGGATCCGTTTTTATTGGATCCGGCACCTCCTGTGTCACTATGAAAATTAATCGCCTAAATGAAAAAAATAAACTACTGTTCGTGTAGTGTTCAATGTCATAATCTGGCTTGTTTGTCTTTATTCCCCTTTGAAGTTCCACACAAATCTTGTGTTTGCATTTTTGATGCGTTTTGAGGTGAATTTTCAGGGTAAGACAGAGGGGAGAGAGGGGAGAGAGGGAGAGAGAGGGGGAGACAGAGGGGGAGAGAGGGGAGAGAGAGGAGAGAGAGGGGGGAGAGGGACAGAGAGAGGGGAGACAGAGGGGGGAGAGGGACAGAGAGAGGGGAGACAGAGGGGGGAGAGGGACAGAGAGAGGGGAGACAGAGGGGGGAGGGACAGAGAGAGGGGAGACAGAGGGGGAGAGGAAAGAGAGAGGGAGACAGAGGGGGAGGACAGAGAGGGAGAGAGAGGGGAGGGACAGAGAGAGGGACAGAGAGAGGAGAGAGGGGAGAGGGACAGAGAGAGGAGAGAGAGGGAGGAGGGACAGAGAGAGAGGAGACAGAGGGGGAGAGGGACAGAGAGAGGGAGAGAGAGGAGAGGGACAGAGAGAGGGACAGAGGGAGGAAGAGGAGGGAGACAGAGGGGAGAGGGACAGAGAGGGGAGACAGAGGGGAGAGGAAGGGAGAGGGACAGAGAGAGGGAGAGAAGGGGGAGAGGGACAGAGAGGGGACAGAGGGGAGAGGACAGAGAGAGGAGACAGAGGGGAGAGGGACAGAGAGAGGGAGAGAGAGGGGAGAGGGACAGAGAGAGGGAGAGAGAGGGACAGAGAGAGGGAGAGACAGAGGGGAGAGGGACAGGAGAGGGAGAAAGAGGGGGAGAGGGACAGAGAGAGGGAGACAGAGGGGAGAGGGACAGAGAGAGGGACAAGGAGGAGAGAGAAGAGAGAGGGGAGAAGGACAGAGAGAGGGACAGAGGAGAGAGGACAGAGAGGGGAGAGAGGGGGAGGACAGAGAGAGGAGAGAAGAGGGGAGAGGGATGGAGGGAGGGCGACACCAAGACACGCGTGGTGCTGCTTGAGATTGCTGTTAGCCTCGTTTCACTCAGGGGGGAAAAATGTCAAAAAGACGACAAAGTTTGCTGAACTTGTTCAAATACGCTGACCAGTCGGATCCCAAACCAGCAAAAAACGTTTCCGCTGATCAGGAATGTGGAGACATTACATTTCATACCCATGCAGTGCATGTTGTGAAATTAAAATAAACATTGTCCTGATGTACACACAGCGTTGTTCAGGTTATTTTAGTCAGAGAAGCCTCGTAGGCAGTGTCATTTGTTTTTGTTCCGTTACCTCCAAGTCCCGTTTTGAGTACCGATCCACCCCCTGCCCGGACCTCCTACTTTGACTGCGGGGCTGTGCTGATCTATATAAGGCTGCCCGTGACACTTGAACCGCCGTACAACCCTGCAGCGAATTTCCGGATCGCTTTTTCTGGTGTTAGCAAAAGAAATGTGGTCAATGCGTCCCAGACAACCATAATATAAACATCAGTTCCTCTGCTAAATAGATCCCAAACTCTGGCTGAGTTCAGCAGCACTGCAGAGCAGCGGCCCAGGCTGACAGTCAAACAGCAGCTTGTGTGTAAAAAGTACTCTGTGTGTACGTGCGCCTGTGTAATGTCAGGGGGCTATTTTTCTGCTCCTGCCTCTCTGAGGCGTCCCCGGGCAGGGCCTCATTTAGTCAGCACCGAGGCAGAGAAAAGAGCTGCCGCCCCCTCTTCTTCCTCTTCTTCTTCTCAGGAAGATTAGTGGCCGTCCTTTTGGAGTAGGAGGTGGATGCTGAGCCTTTTTCGGTCGCATTTTTCTCTGCCAGCGGGCCTGACCCCCTGAGTGCTCTCTGTGCAGCTCGCTAGCTTGCGGTGGGCGCCTGCGCATCCAGCCACCATCAATTACTCAGTGTCCACCGGCCAGATAAAGAAATGCGTCCTTATCTCTAACCCACACCTCTTAAAATACTATTTACACAGCCAGGCCCCTTCTCCAATAATCTAGTTTTTGTCTAATCCCATTGTTTCTAACAGGCAGCCTGGTCAGCTGCAGTTTGACTCGCAGCCTGCATGAGACCTGAGGCAGATGTCACGATTGTTACTGTCAGACCAGTGGAAGAAACAAACAAACAAGCCTCCACATGTTCTTGTGCCGTCTTCAAAAGTCTTGTTTTCTCTGATAATGCCAAGATATTCAATTTAAAATGATATAAAGCATCAAATTCTCACACTTAAGAGGCTGGAATCAGCAGATATTTGGCATTGTTGGTTGATTTAAAATGTAGTTACCACTAGGGTTCTAAATTAGCACCGTTTATGCAAGTGGCTGGTAGATTTTCTTCACTCACCAGCCAAAAAACCCAATGGTAATCTATTGAATGGCTGGTAATATTTGAACATTCATTAGCCATTTGGCTGGTAGACGAAAATGTTAATTTTGAAGCCTGGTTACCACAACAACTGGTTAAGATTAGACCTAATCACCACCCCGACCTCCTCCTAAAACAAATACGTGGAAAACATATGAATTACAGTGCATTACTTTTCGTAGATCAATGTACGAGATGCCTGTGATCTTTCTGAATGTCTTTAAGCTTCTTCATGGACTAAAAACAAAGCATTATACTGTCAAAGTTTGGGGGTTTTCACCCCTGACTAAAAACACACTTATTTATTAGCACTTTTGAAGTGATTTGGATTAAAAAGATTCAACATTTCCACAATGCAATGTGAGTATATTTGCAGCTTTACTTTCTATATGTTGGATGTGCTTCATGCTGGACATCTAGGCCATGTTTTTTACTAAAAATATTTAGAGAATTGTTTATTTTAATGGACTAAAAGATGAATCGACTAATTGTTTTAAGATCTACACCTCATGCAGCTGAAAGATGTTCTCAGATGTGTGTCTGTTTAGCCTGTTAAGGTCTTCCTTCCCCCTCCGCCCCCCCTCCCCCGACCCAGAATGCCTCGGGGCAGCCTAGGAGGTGCTAAATACTTAGGGTCCATCCCTGCGGAGCAGCCAGGCTCAGCAGAAAGATCTGGGAGGCTGCATGGAGGCATGGAGGGAGGGATTCGGGGGTGCTGGGACGCTGAGTGCAACGCATCAATCTCCCTCTCGAATGACAAACTCACTCTCAGGAAGATGTATGTCATGAGCCACCAAAGCCAGTTAATCAAATCATTAACGGCGCCGAGTAGTTTCCTCTGGCCTAGTTTACCGACACAGACAGAGAGGAGAGAGAAACGTACGACGAGCTCCGGCTCAAACAAAGCCTCCTCTCTGATATTCACCCAAAAGAAATCTGCATCAAAGCTTCACATGTTTCCATTATTTTTGTTTTTAAAATACCTCGAGGTCGGGGTAAGAATAAACTTCATATTCAGTGGAGAAAATATTATAGCACAAGCTCTATTTATATATATCTGTTCTGGGTCTCTTCTCATCCACGTTGGCTTTTAAAGTTTAAAGTTCATTCTCCACACTGGAAAGATGATGATGAAGATCATTTGAAAGCTCCAAAACAGCTACTAAATGGACCCCAACTGCTGTTTCCATGGTCAGGAATGACCTTTGAGCCTGAACTTTCAAGCCAACGTGATGGACGAGAAGTCCTTAAAGTGCTCAGAGGGAAAAAAAAGGGAAATTTAAACATCTACAAGGATGACTTGGTCACCTGCTGAAGCTCCAAAATTAGCTCTAAAATTAGTTTTCTCAAAATATTTCTATTTCCTTTGCTCGAGTGTGTACATCGTCTCCAAACTGGACTCTTACTGGCTTCCTCTGATCCAAAAGGAGGTTTAAATTCTGCAAAATGGCCTGGGTGAATTTCTGTGTAGCATTGGGAGCCAATCGGGACCACGTTTAGTTTTGATGTGTTTTCCTGGACTTTGTATGAAAATGCCTGGAAAAAAAGATGGATTTTTGAAAAGGCAATAACTCTAAATTTAACCAAATCAGATTTCAACCAAGCCTTAAAGAAATGTCTTCTATGTATATAAACCAAGGGAAATTTCTTCCCTGATACAGGGCGACTTTAATCCTCCAAGGTCCAAGGAATTGACACATACATCAATAACGGCTGGTGGATTCTTTTCTCGCCAATATTTCCACTCTAAATACCGTTGGTTATTACGAATGGGTTTGATATCATAAAGGTCCCTGCGATGGCGTGAATGTGCTCGCTGCGCCGGCCTGTGTGCGAGCAGACAGATGCGTGCTGTCACAGGAAATACAAGCGCTCATTTGAATCTATTAACCGGCCAGCAGAGTCAGGGGCTCGGCCAGGGGAGGAGAAGGAAGTCCAGCCCGAAAACACTGCCACTGCCAGGGCCCGACTGTTGGTAAATGACACCAAATAGTGCCCAGAAGTCACCGTGCCAGAGTTTTATTTTATTTTAGAGCCTCCACTCCAAAAAAATAACATTTCATGTAGGGTGGACGGAGCAGAAAGGCGAGGGGGGAGGAGGTTTGATCATCAAAACGGAGCAGATAGCAGCGTCTGGAGCACCTGGGTCCATTCTAATTGACTCGTCGCGTGGCGTATCCACTTTTTAAACAAAGTGACTCTCACTTGAGCTTCATTATATGCGCACCCCATTTCCATAGGCCTCTGGGAACGGGACCTGGGCCGTTCACATAAAACAAATGACCGCTCCATGATAAATGGTTCTATTAGCAATCCAGATTGTTAAACTGTGATACAACAGATCGGAGAGGGGCGCAGGGGCCCATTCATTTTCCTCCCTTCTGCACACATGCACTGCTGTAAATAGCTTGTTTTTATGAGCAAATAACATATTAAAACTCGGCATTAGCCATGTGCTTTGATAGAGAGGAAATTGTTCTAAATAAATAACACGGGACGGGAATATAAAACAGGGCGGGCTGTTATACAGCCGGCGTCGAGGCTCAGAGGTGGGCATGACTTAGGTGACAGGAATTCTGCAGCCAACAGTAAACAATGCACCGACAATAAAAACAGCAGCAGTATATTAGAATTGTGTAGTTTTCCCTCGGACGCCTTGTTTGGGAATAAGCTCTAAAGGTTCAAGGACCTTGTCTCATCTGCCTCCCTCTCACTGCTGCATATTCACTTATCAGGAGCCGGCAACAGGAATAATAATGCGTATTACGGCGATAAGTAATTGCTCTGTCTCGACACAGTGGCAGACGGCTGTGGTTTTTAGCACTGAGGCTTGAGCCTCTTCGCTGATATCTGATTGGTCGAGACGGGAGCGAGCTGCGGCTGTGAATCAGAGCTTCTTGTTTATTTAAGATTAAAATGCAGGGCTCTTACACAAAGCCGATAGGGAGGAAGAGTTATGTAGGGACTTTTTTATTTTAGGTGAGAGGAGATTAAAAAGTCAGCAGCTGATATTGAAAATGGCCAAACATATAAATAT
The DNA here is from genome assembly GCF_010015445.1 of Perca fluviatilis. NCBI lineage: Eukaryota > Metazoa > Chordata > Actinopteri > Perciformes > Percidae > Perca > Perca fluviatilis. The sequence continues at coordinate 1,975,615 of NC_053135.1, read as the reverse complement.
ACAACAGGATGTAGAGTTGAAGTTCAAGTGAGGTTCAGTTTCGGGGTCAAAGGGACTGTTTCTGTTCTCAATAAAGATTGTTTATAATGAACTGAACAGGCCGACATGCTGAGAAAATTCCTCCAGCTTTAACTTCAAAAAGCCAGAATCTTTTGAGGAAAAAGTCACAATATTACAGGAAAACGTCTTTGAATTTCATTCTCAAAATGTTATTTTCCTAACCTATTGCTAATACTTTGTCATAGATCTAGTCATCCATCCCCAAATTTACATGAAATATGTTGTTTCCTATCATGTAAGACCAAGAAAATCAGCAAATTCTCACATTTAAAAACCTGGAAACATAAAATATTTTGCTTGAAAATTACTTTTTCAAAGCATTCAACGATTAATTGTTTTAGCTCTGCTTAGCACAAAAGACAGCACCAAAGCTAGCGTAACCAGCGTGAATAAAAAAGCGTTCATAGCTTAGTAGACTGCTGTTAATCATGGATTTGAGTGTCCACATTGTGAAGAGTTAATTGGATCTACTTTCTGCTGAAGAAAGTGTTCCCATAAAAAGTCTCCGAGGCACCCTGTCCTTCTAATCCAATGGAGGCAAAGAGTTTGCTTCAGCTTTGTTCAAATATTGAAGAAGAACATGTGAAGAAACAACTCCACATGTAAAACTGCCCTACATTGATATTCTCTTATGAACAATTAATGTTCGATTTCTTCATCATGGCAGGCCACCAAGTTCTTCATTAAAGAGAAGAAATGTCCCTAAATCACTGGCTGTATTTCCATTTCAAAAGTGGCCCGTCACTCTGCATCCATGTCAGCGTCGTCCTCCGAGCCGCTCCACCCGTAATCCATCCCTTTTAAACTCTGGAGGTGTTCTGGAGAACAAGGTCTTTTAACCTCATTATGCCGAGCTTTCATCACACGTTCACTGACATGTCTCTCTTTCTGCCTCTCGTGTCGTCCTCGCCTTTACTTCCTGGGACATTCGCCGTGAACATACCTTCACGTGCAGGTTTCTCATGTACTTTCAATGTGGGTCAGTGCTTTGACAGGCCGAACTACACGACTGCTTGCTCGTTGCTCTCTCTAATTCTCTAAGGCCTAGAGGGAAATATTCCTCCTTATGCTCAGGAATATCTGTTTCTGTTCCAATAAAAAAGAAGCTAAAGCAACATCAAGCTTTCAAATGTCAAACCCCTCCTTCTCATTCCTCAGAGATCTCTACATACACACAATATCCTCTCAACTATGGTATTAGAGTTAGAAAAAGGTCATGCTTTAAGGCAGAATAATGTATGGTTAAAGTAAAGCTAGGCATCTTAAAAGGTTAGAGAACTAGGGCTGTTCTCAATTGAAGAAATTCTTAGTCGACTAACACTCATTCAGTTGTATCGACTAATCGATTAGTTGATTTAATCGACAGATCTGTAAATCTGAGTTTCTCCGCAAAGAGTCATGCAAAAGCACCACTTTAATTCTTGTGTTTACCAGAGATGTGCTCGTATGTTTCTTGGAAATAAGTCATTCAGCATGAAAAAAGCATCAAACATGACTAATGGACTAAAGAAATCTAAGTTGACTAAGACCAAAACGACCGATTAGTCAACTAATCGACTAAGAGAGAGCAGCCCTATAGAGAACAGTTGTTGTCATAGCTAAAGAAGTGAACATTCACTGTTGGAGAGTGACGGCGAATTAACTCTTTTACTCTTAACTACTTTCCACCTATCTACTTACAGGACACATTCATTCCTGTTTGCATTAAATGTTGTCTGATGATTCTTTAGGACACTGGTTATACTGAAGAAGAATTATCCTTTAAAGCAGAGTTGTTTTTCTGGTGTGATGCCTTCTTTTGGGCTCCATTCCCAGCTTTGTTCCTTCTTTATCAATTAATGAGTGTTTCTTTATATTGGGAGGCCACCAAGTCCTTCATTAATGAGTAAAAGTGTCACTAAATCACGCATTTAATTTCCATTTCAAAGGCAGCCCATCACTCTGCATCTTTGTCAATCTCTGAAGCTGCGTGTCGTCCTCGCCTCTGCCAGCCCCAGCCAATTTTTTTTTTTTTTTTTTTTCCTTTATACTCTGGAGGTAAGAACAAGGTCTTTCAGCCTCATTATGCCGGGCTTTCATCACACGTTCACTGACATCTTTAAAACATGCAGTCTCTCTCTCTTTCTGCCTGTCCCTCCCCTGCCAGAGAGGCTCGTTGCTACTCTAAATTTAGTTCAACAACACAAACACTCGTTCTCACCTGCCGCCCCCCTTCTCTTGTCATGTTATCTATTCATCAGTGTTTATGGGCTCAAATGGTGCCACACTCCTTGACAGAGCACACCAGGCCTCGATACGGGGCGATCGTCATTAATGATGCTCTTTTAAGACCCGGGTCTATTTAGGATTCATATCAGACATCTACTGTAAGTCACCTCTGACTGCTGCTCATACCTTATCAGGCCTGAGGAGAGCTGGCTCCCAAGATGGCACTTTATCTTTGAAATGTATATTTTATCGGCCTTTGCCCCCTGGATGAGCAGCATGCAGAGAGAGGCCCGATTGACAACCGGACACCACATTCACATCTGCTCCGGAGAGAGTTTTAAAGAAGCGTGTTACAGTACCTCTCGTCTCTGAGGGTTTCTTTGGGAGGTCGGGGAAGCCGCTCCCGTCCATCTTGTCTTTTTTCTCGGAGGCTCTTGATGTGGAAGTCTCCATTGCCAAACAAACTCTAAAAGTGAAAAAAAACACAAAAGGTGCTGTTAATGCTGAATGAGTGGAGTGCACTCAGAGCGCTGAGGAGAGGAAGTGTTAATTTGAGATGAGATGAGGACACTCAGGACTCTGAGAGTACTTGGACGGCTCGTCAGTAGCTCTGAGTGAGATCAATACACTTTAGCACAAGTCGTCAAAACTGTGCTGCTGTTGCATGAAAACACACAGTTTATTGTCTAAGATTTAAAGTGTATCTTATATTATTTGTGTACAGGAAACATTTATCACCTCAGGGCCTTTATTACCTCTAATAAGGATGCTATGTTTGGGTTCAGTTTGTCCGTCTATCAGCAGGATTACAGAAAAACTACTGCCCCAATTTTCTTGAAACTTGGTGGAAGGTGCCATCCTCTCCAGCTCCACCCTAGTGTCCAAATATGTTCTCTTCTGGCTCTAAAAAAACAAGATGGCAACGGCCAAAATGCAAACTCAGCAACAGAAGTCCACAATCCATTGTGTCAAGTGACTGATGATATGTCTATTATCTTTACAGTCTATGGTTCTTGACCATGGAAACAGGAGCTTTTAACTGCATCTCATGGTCTTCCTCAGCAGATAGAGTTGACTGTTTAGATCAGGCAATAACACTTGGTCATATTTGAGGAAGACTGCTAGATGTGTCAAAGGAAATAAATGTAATTTAATGCTTTTTTGAATAAAAAAGGTAAAAAAAACTCTATCAAACCCATAAGTCCCTAACTAACTGTTCATACATTCATAATAAAACAGTGAAATGTAAATGAGTGACACATACATCCCTCTGCTTCTTGTTTATCTTAGCTCAACCTACCAGATTATCCTTGAGCAAACATGTTGAGGGACTTCTCTCCACTCCCTGACTTCCCGAGAACTCCCTGTACTTCAAGACTCAATCTGGGATAGTGGGGGTCAGCAAGGTTTTTTTGGGGGGTTTAAAGGGGACGGGGGAGGTCTTAGCTTGCATGTCATCAAAGTTTATTTGACTTTTGACCTTTTCTGCAAGCGCTATTCAGACAGGCTTTGTGGCTCAAACTGTTAGAACAATACTACTTTATCTTCAAAAGACTCGGAGACTCTATTCAGGCTCATTTACGAACCTCTTAAGTTTCTTTATGAAGGCAGAAGACTCAGATTGGATCCAAGACCTGCTAAAGTAAATCTGGTAGCAACCACTGTGTGCTATTTTGGCGCCAGTGCCACATATTTAATTATAATAACGATAATAATTACCTTTACACTTTGTATTTATAGTTTCCCGTCATGCTGAAATGATAAGGGGGATTTATGTTGTATATAATTTGTCCGAAAAGCAAAGATCTCTATGTGCTCAGTTGAGATCTATTTGACCTTTGACTGTCGAAATCGGACGATATGTTGATATATATGTCCTATGTGTTGTTTAATTATACAGAAAATGAGCTCCATTTTGTTTTCTTCTGTCCTTTTTATTGTGAGCAGCGTGATGCTTTGTTTAGTAAGATAAAAACAGATATTGATTTAGTAAATATAGATGATGCAAATCTATCTACAGATTCACTTTTATATATTCACTTTCTGTAGCAGACCTACTTTACGAATAAAGGTAGTCGAACAAAAGCGCCTAAATTAGATAAACTGACCCCCTTCTTTGAATTTTAATAGCTGGTAACAGACTCACCGGTAGTTTCAGGAACCTGATCAGCCCCAGTAACAACACCCCCCAACAATGCAAATTGTAGGTTCACACATCAATGAACCAGCAGTTGATTTAGTTTGTAAATGCCCAAAGCCTCTTTACTAAAGCTGAGCTTCTGACTGACAGCTCTGTCTGCTGTCTTTATTGCTGTAGATGAATCCGTGCAACAGGTGTGAGAGGCCAGGAGTGAAGCCTCATGGGATGTCCCTTACCACACACACACACACACACACACACACACACACACACACACACACACACACACACACACACACACACACACACACACACACACACACACACACAGCTCCCATAGTTAAGGTGATATATGAGGCACATAATGGCAGTCTTTAATGCACGCAGTGCTCTGGTCTGTGCTCGCAAATCATTATTAGTCTGGCTTAACATTTGCTGTTCACACATTAAACAGCTAAGTGACTGGTGTTCACTCTGCAGCCTCACAGGACATTTAAACTATCACTTTGTGAGTATATTGTTTTTTTTAATGTAGATAGTTTTAAGATGTTCCTCCATCCTACAACAACGGAGGTGATGGAATTCAGTCTGTGATGCTAACACTGAAACAGCAAATTCAAAGTTTACCCTAACTGCTAACTGCCAGAGGTGGAAGAAGTATTCAGATCCTTTCTCAAGTAGAAGTACCAATACCACACTGTTAAAATACTCAAGAAGTACATTTTATTTCTGTAAAAGTATGTAAATATAATCATGAGAATGTCATTAAGTCCTCCGAACCATACGACCATTTACAGTAGGTTGTTTATTTCTACCATCTAATACAACACACGAGCGTTTTCCATCCTCATATCTAAACCTAACATTTGCCGTTTTAAACATGTCGTTAACGTTGTGAAACGCTCGCAGTTTGGTTAGGTTTAGACACAAAAACTACTTGGTTTAGAAAAAGATTGAGGTTTACCGGTTTACGTTTACCCTCCAACAGTTGCACAATGGAGGGAAAGAATCCAAGATGTTTATAACATGGAGCATACAACAGCATTATTACAACTGAAAGTAGATGTATTCCTAAATAAATGGTCTTCCACTGCCCAACATTTTCATTTGATATGACTATTATGCAGACTATATCTTTCTTATTTTTATTTTACTTATTTATCATTTATTTTTGTCATTTGTATTGTAAAAAATTCTGTATTATCTACCAAATATATATGTGGTATTGCAGGGATGAGGATCTTTCCCCTCACATATATTTTTGTTAGGATGGAAGACATCTATGGACTGCTATTCTATGTGTAGACTTGCCCTTGACACCTTACTATGCCATCAATACTGTATCATCAAAATGTTAATTTGCGACATATTGTATGACTGCACTTGATAATAAGAAATAAAGGAAGTTCAAAAAAAAAGAAATCAGAACGTTTGTTCCCTTACTTTACTTCCAGTTGCGCACGTGACACCGAACGTAACTAAGTTTAATTTGTTCTGTATGTTTAAAAAACTGGCCGGGTTGGCTCAGTGGGTACAGCAGGCGCACGTATACTGAGAGGCTTATGCCTCGATGCAGAGGTCCAGGGTTTGAGTCCGACCTGTGACGGTTTTCTGCATGTCTTTCCCCTCCATCTGTCTCCTCTTTCAACTAGCTGTCCTATCAATTAAAGGCAGAAAAGCCCAGAAATAATCTTAAAAAAAACTTGCAGTTTACTTTTGTTGAAATGGGACATGAACCATGGTCTCCTGTGTGAAAGTCAGTGTTCAAAATGAACTTTTTTGTTGACCAGCCAAATGCCTAGTGAATGTTCAAATTTCAGCAGCTACTCAATGGATTACCATTGTTTTTTGGGCCGGTGAGTGAAGCAAATCTACCAGCCACTTGCAGATTTTACAAGCATTTGGCTGGTAGATGGTGCTAATTTTGAACCTTGGTGAAAGTCCTTTGTTTGTTTGTCAGTTTGGCGCTCATTTAGACTTCCTGGATGGTTTCCGTTTTAATTACTACGACCACTAGAGAACGCCGCCTGACAATAAAACGTAAATATGGGTCGCTATTACTGCGTGAACAAACGACTTATGGAGTCGTTTTTCAGGGGAGGACAGTCTAGAAAATGTAGGTAAAGTATTAAAAGTATCAAAAATGACCCCCTGTGACTGTTTAGGGTTAACTATTATATGATATATGATATATTCTATCATTAGATGATTAGCTGTAACATTGATTCTTTATTTTTACGTGTCATGCACACAAAGTGCCCAAACCCTCATGGGTTTATAAGACACCAACATTTTGACTGTTTAGGGTTAGGGTTAACCACTATTATATATTCTATCATTAGACGATTATTACTCATGCTTTAGCAGAATTTGACTGTTTTAGTTGGTGGAAAGTAACATCAGCGAGGAACTTTCTCCTCATGTAACATTAGCTGTAACATTGATTCTTTATTTCCGTGTCATGCACACAAAGTGCCCAAACCCTCATGGGTTTATAAGACACCAACATTTTAGTTGCCGTGTTCAAACATCTCACAAAACGCATAGGTTGTTTTACAGCTCGTTCTTTAACAAAATATTCTGTCTTCTCTCCCGAGCTTGGCGAATAAAATCTGCTATGAAAAAGGTCCTTTCTTGTGGCAGGGTTAGCTCACCTGGTAGAGCAGGCGCACATATATATATATATATATATATATATATATATATATATATACATACATACATAGAGGTCTCGACGCAGTGGCCGAGGGTTCGACTCCTGCCTATGGCCTTTTGCTGCATGTCATTCCCCCTCTCTCTCCCCGCTCATGTCAGCCTAAAAATGCCCCAAAAAATCAACTTAAAAAAAAAAGTTCCTTTCTTGAAGCACAACTCATATTTTTTATAATCATCCAGCCAGAAGAAATCATCACAAATAGAGGTTACTTTAGTAAAAAGTGCATCTCGTAAGTCCTGGTAAACAGGACAATGAAACAAAAAATGGACCTCATTCTTAATTTCAGCCAGCTCAACTAAACTAAACAGAGTCTTTTCTCCTCTGGAGTGGCATTAAACCTGCGGGACTCCCGGGCTAAAGTCAATGTTCTTCAGCATAACTGTGCACATAAGCATCTTTGTCTTTTGTTTAAATTATACTTTGCATAACGTTTTACATTGTAGCTATTATTTATGAGACAACAAGTTAGTAATTTAAGTTACTAAGTTACTAATTTTCACACGCATATCAATCTGTTCCTAAATCATGCTTAAAAACAGAGGCCAGGGAACTGAGGACACACACAGGAAAGTGAATTTACTAACAGGCGCGTTAGCAAGTCAACAGCTCAGTTAGTGGTGTAATTAACCGTCCCCTCCTACTGTTGGCTGGAGGCTCCTTTGAGACAGCACACAATGATTCATTTGAGTATAATACAGCCAACAAAGAGATCCTAACAATAAAGTTATTTAAGGGAACAACAGCTTCAGAGGGACCCCCTCCCTTTTCTGCCAGGTCTTTGTGCTGAAATCAATTGTTCTGTCAGTTCATCCTTTCCCTTCTCTTAAGTCAACACGTCATTACTTTCAGTCACTCTGAGAGGAGCACAAACACTCACCTGACTGTTGAGACAATGCATGAATATTTTAAGTAGTGCACTCTATAGTTTGTGTCTGCAAAAAAGGACAATTGTACTTGCACTAACTTATAAATATGGACCTTTTCGATGTGCTTTTACATGAGTTTGAACATTATACAATATTATTTCTGCACAATAATCACAAGTATGTTTTTTTGTTTGTTTTACTTGCACTAAGGAATTTTGACTTCCTTCTATGTGATTTTACATGAATTTTAACATTTATACAACATTGTTTCTGCACGATGTAAATGTATAATTTTTGCAGTTATAAATCATGATCTTCTATATACTTTTACATTATTTTGTTGTTTTCCTTCTGCAGGAGCAGCAGGGAGGCTGTCCATGCAGCATGTGGAGTTCACGCTGACCTATCAAGGTAAGTCATCCCAGAATAACACCTGTGACTGTGTAAATTAACTTAGGGCCCGCAGAAACTCGGTGACACACATGATGAGGATTAATTCCTTGCAGAAATCAAGTGTCCTGCAGTAAGAGGGTATTCCCTGCGTCAGGAAAACAAATGCCTCTGCCTTCAAGGTGTAGCCGGCTTACGAGCAGACTTTGGCTCATCACTGAATATTACCAGCAGCCGCTGTCCCCCTGAATTATTAGAGCAGCTCTTGTCAAGCAAACAAACGACTCTGTCTCGACTCAAAAGGTCACAGCGTACCAGAGTAAAATCACAGAGCATGCAGTCAATTCCTCGGCGCCGTACCCCATTCGAAGGGCCACTTTCTGGAATTTATAGTCGGGCCCTACACCTATTCTCCTTTGAATAATAGCTATCCCGTAAAAGAAGCCTAGGTCGGTGGCGAGTCTTAAATAGAATACAGCTCCAAACCGGAGGGGGGTTGTTTATTGTGCGAGCAGCGGACGTACAAATAGAGGCTAACAGTGACATTTGAATTTATACCGACTTTCCAGACTTGTTCCTCTTAACTTCAAGAGAAGCAACGAGACCCCAAATCTGAAATCTAAAAACAGAGCACAGGGGAGAAGTGTTCCCACGAGGCGCCGCATATGAAGAAGCCTCTTGTGTGTTACTCTTTAGCTGATGAAAAGGGACACACAGGGGAGAAGAGAAAAAGCAGAGCGAATGATAACTGGGTACATCCCAGGACGTTCGCTTGTATCCACGTTTCCTTCACTTGCTTCCCTTCATCGCATCTAAGTCTGTCCCACCGAGGACGCATGGGAGGGATGCAAGGAAATCAAGGAGAGAGGAAACAAGGAAATGTGTTTTTAGAGGGATGAGGGCGTCCTTTCCTCAGAAGCGTCACGTGAATTTGTCAGCTGTGTGGGCGGAGTTAGCAACGGCTTTCAGCTGCACGGCTTCTGGGAAGACTTCTCTCATGTATCCTCGCTCATAGCTCCTCAGAGATCCCTCCTCCATCCTCCATCCTCGCTCCTCATGGCAGGAATAAGAGCTTTCTGGTTCAAGTGAGGAGCGAGGAGATATCAAAGAAGAGACTTGGGAAGCAGCCTGTTTTGCTTCATACCCCTCTGCCTGGATGTTCAATATCCTGTGGCTGATCTCCTCCTGCCCTCGCCAACAGCAAACAGATGTGGCGCTGAGTTCAGAAGCAGAAACGCAGCGCTGCTCCCACCTGTGCACCGCGGCACAGCCTGACCTCACTGTTTCCTGCAGCAGCAGGCCTTCATGCTTCCTGTGAGGCTGCAGGCGGCCAGCAGTGCATCTTGTCCTCATCTTTTTTGTGCTTTTTGCTCACTATATTACTCTCCTCAACGTCATGTCACTGTGTCTTCTAGGGCTGTCCTCGATTAAAGATATTCTCAGTCGACTAACAATCAATCAATTAGTTGATTTAATGGACAGGTCTGAAAAACTGAGTTTCTCCACAAAGAATCAATTAAAAGCACCACTTTAACTTTGTGTTTACTAGAGATGTGCTCAGAAGTTTCTTGGAAAGAAGTCATTCAGCATGAAAAAAGCATAAAAAATGACTAATAGACTAAAGAAATCTTAGTCGACTGAGACCAAAACGGAAAATTAGTCGACTAATTGACTCAGAGGAAGCAGCCCTAATTTTTTGTCACTCATTTGTTCATCATTGTGGACAGAAGCATGTTTTATTTCACATTGCATGTAGACGCACTGCACGACTCCTCTTAATGACCTCATGTTTTTTGGCTGCAACTGCGTTAGTGCTGCTAACAGTCGACAGAAAACTAACCGCCAGCAGTTTGGTTGATCACTCCATTGTTAGGGTAATTTATCAACTAAAATATCAAACATTCAATGCGAGCATGTATTGTTTTTCTCTGCTCTATTTTATTCCAATTGAATTATTGAATGTAATTGAGTTTTGTAATTTTGTTCAGATAAAACAAAAGAAATTTAAAGACATCGTCTGCATTCCTTTAGTTGCAGCAGTCATGTCATGTTTTCATGTGAAGCTCTAAAAATGATATACCAATTTATGACTTTATGGTTTGAAATGAACTCTGTTTGGGAGGGAGTGAGTAAAAACACTCACGTACTGTGAGACAGATCCCATGAATAAACATGTAATCTAGTAATAACAGGACCAAGTTAGCCGTTTTGGTTTGTAGGTCTGAAGGGACTGTTTCCAGCCTTTGTTGTTGGAAAGTCACAGAGCTCAGGCAAAACGAGGGATCATGTTTTTCACTCCAGATGCTGTAATATAAAAAATCTGCCAACACAGATTATTTATTTGTTCATTCCCCCCACAGAACAGCTCGACAGTGATGCTGTAAACCTACATTAAAATGATTAAACTTAAAACTTAAATATGTTTGACGGCAGAAAGAAAACACAACTATTTGTTTATTTTATATCGTACCTGTGGATCTCCAGCATGAATAAAGCCGTTTAGAGGTTGAGATTAACCTGCAGAATACTCCAGCAACACGCTGCAGGTATGAGGAGCATGCTTTGATTCTTGCAGCGTCACATCAATCTTGTCAGAGCCTCCCTGAGCCCAGCACCAAACCAGTTTACTTGTCGGTTCAAGGCCAAAAATCTTCTTTCCCAGCTCTCACGTTTCCTGCCATATGTGCGTCCCCAGCTCTGCCTGCTGATGGCGTGAAGTCCGCCGAGGTTGACCAGCTGCTTTGATCCCTGACCCTCGGCCAAATGGAGCGGCCACTCGCTGTTTTACAGCCACAGTTTGGACCACAGACTTCCTCTCCACCGCCTGTATGGCTCCTTTTATCCAGCAACACCTACAGTAAGTCTTTCTCACTTTTATCCATACCGCAAACGTGTTCACGCCACATCCACACTGTCATACCTGAGAGATGCACAGTACAACATTTCACCGATTTAATTCCTAGAAATTAAGAGTTTGACATGCTGTCTCTCCTCAGAACAACCGTTTACATGTTGCACAAAACCCAATAAGGCAGATTTAAATGATTGAAAGTGGATTCATTTAGTAAAACTGTTGTAATTTTGAGTCACACCCAAAATATCCCCCAAAGTTTACCGAACACTGTCACACCGTGCAGAGGACGAACTCTTGGACTTCTTGCTAAAGTTTAAAGTCGCTTTGGTTGTTTTACTGTTTGCATAGCAGCCTTTGGAAGCTAATTTCCACAATGCAATCCTAAAACACACACAGCCCCATAGTGACTAGCCTAAACTTGACTTTCTACCTTTCATGAATGTGTAAGTATTCAGAGGGATTAAGTGTCCGGCATCATGACATTAGGTCCTGAATGAAGCATCATGGGAAACTCCCTGCTGCTCTGCGTCACCACTGGTGTGCGCATGCCTGCCTGCAGGGTGTGGACAAAATAACACGAACACCTGCAAAGCTTAATCCTGTCAAAAGAGTTGACTCTGTAACTTCACAGTGTCTGAACATAAACGGACAGGAACAGACGTTTTTTTGCAGCATATAGTCCCTTGCTGACACGTGCAGATGATAAAAATTATGTCACATGGACCCTTGTGGTTATTGTGCTTCAACCTACAGCTGATCTGTGTGTGCTAAAGAGATAGATAGATAGATAGATAGATAGATAGATAGATAGATAGATAGATAGATAGATAGATAGATAGATAGATAGATAGATAGATAGATAGATAGATAGATAGATAGAGTGGTTCGGTCTAAAGAGTCAGACTGGATGTTCGTCAACCAGCAGCACTTGAAAGTTAACAGCCAGCGACCTGCTGAGGCCCCGTCACTAACAGTGTGTCACAGACCTGCAGAGGCCCCCTGGATGAAGTCTGCTTCCTGGGGAGAGGAAAAGGAGAAGCCGGGGCCTCCGGGGGCCGCACAGATTCCTCCTGACCTCAGGGTCTGATTGAGCTCATGGAACGCGGTAGCAGAGGGGGGATTGATTGCTAAAGAATCCCACATGTCCCCACTGGGACACCACATGTTAAATAATTTCAGGGGAAGAAAAAAAGAACAGCAAAGCCATCCCGTTGGCTGATGCTGCTGCTGCTGCTGCTGCGGCTTGTTTTCACTCTGCAGCTTCTGCCGTCACAAACACCACATCATTCCTTTTCTCTACGTGTCAAAATGCCATCATGGGCGTCTCTCCTCACAGCGTGGGGCTTGCTTTACATCCGCCCTTGAAATTCACACACACACACACACACACACACCCACATGCATGGACTCCCCTGCTCGCCTCAGCGGCTGTCAGGCCTGATCGTGGCGTTGCCGTGGTCCCTTCAGGAGTTAATTAACAGACGCATCAAAGCCGGTTCCCAAAGAACCGCGGCTACACAGCAAAGAGGAGGAACTACAGGCCCTCTGCGGCCCCTGGACCTTTGATTTCTGATGTCTCTGGGTCTGTGTGAGCTGCCGTTGCATTGAACCCGGCTCTGTTTTCATCATGTGTAATCGCGGCTGCCTAAGAGCTGCTCTCCTCTGTCGGAGGAAGTTGCTCGTGTTATCCGAGATCTGCTGGAAAAAGTGACCCGAGTTTCAGAGTAAATGTTTGCAGAGCTCAGAGTGTTTGACATGATTTAAATTTAAGAATTTATGACTCTATGACTTCTCTCTATTTCTACACGCTGGTCTCGTGTGTCCCGGCTCGACGTAACTGTCAAAATAACGTGGTCCTCTGAAAGTGATTAGCAGGGGTCAGGGAGGAAAGCAAACAGTGTAACCCACCTCAACATTAAACCATAACACAGCACAGGAAGTGTCCCGAAAGGTCAACGGCCTGAGATTAAAAAAGGGACAATTTCTGCAACTTATTTCATTAAATGACTGATTGTTTATTTTAAAATAGCAGTGAGTTTCCAGAGCTTCAAGGTAACATCTTTAAATTTATGATTTTGTTCAAACAACTAATAAACAAATATTTAATTTACTATGATTATAAAAACAGAGAAAAGCAGCAAATCCCTACATTTCAGAAGCTTGATCCAGAGAATGATTAGTATTTTTAAACTTTAAATTACTTGATTATCAAAGTTAAATTTAAGACTAAATGGTTTTTGCACTAGTTGAGCAGATTTATGAGAAAAATCATCAACTTTAAAGAATCTTAATCTCTTTTTTTCTGTCTATATTTGCTCTATAATTGCCACATGGTGCAGTTAAAATCTTTTTTAGCAATTTGAATTAAAGCTCCTATTAACAACCTGCAGGCCAGGGGATTTTTGTTCTAATACGTAGGAAAGAAAAAGCTAAAATAAAGCCTAAACTCAGCTGTCGTGTGTGTGTGTGTGTGTGTGTGTGTGTGTGTGTGTGTGTGTGTGTGTGTGTGTGTGTGTGTGTGTGTGTGTGTGTGTGTGTGTGTGTGTGTGTGTGTGTGTGTGTTTGAGCAGGTTTGGAGGTTTTGTCAGTGGTCTTTGCAGGGTTCAGTGCTTGTGTAAAGCCACTGATGCTTCTTTTCTCCACAAAACTCACAAGGAACAACTGCCCCGGGGCCACATGGCGTAATTGGTGTGGACTTGTTGTTTTGTGGGATTAGAGACTTTTGAGTCCTCACAGCGGGGCGTTTTTACTCACTTCCAAATCACATTTATCGCGCCCTGCGTGCCAGACTCCTTTCTTTCCTTCTTGCCATCATTTCCCTGTGCTCTCCACTCATTAAATTCTCCACAGATTTTACCAGAGAATCAGAGCTGCAATCAGTAGTGACGAGCAAACGGGCCGCGGGGGTGGAAATGTGTGAAAATGACAGCGAGGGAGGGAAGGCGCTCGGGGCAGGATGAAAGTGACATCCCCATCACAGGTTTGGGAAGCCCCCATGTCATCCTGAATAATGTGAAGGGCCCCATTATTTCTTCACATCTTTTCACTCCCCCCTGCTCCCTGACTGCTGGAACTCTTCATCCTGCACAATAGCAAATGCACTAAAAGTTTTTTTCTGATGCAAATGAATGCAACCGGCCATTCAGCGTTTAAAAAAAAAATCCACTCGGAGGCAAAAGGGAAGCAGCCTGGAGGTTTTTACATGGACATCATTTTTTGTTGTTGTCTTGAATTATTAAAAATAAAAATGACAACAAAAGAAAAGAGTCCGAATAAAATCTGCGAGGCCTTATTCTGCACAGCTGCAGAAATAAATTAAATCTCTAATTTTAACATTAAAGAGTTTTTATTTCAGGGGAAATCTAAACAAGCTGTGAGTGATTAAATCTGACTCATGAATCAT